>NW_027477749.1:0-58053 GCF_051020955.1 Megalopta genalis | reverse complement strand
CAGATGATTTAGCTTCAGATAATTGCGATATAAGTAATATAGCTTCAAATGCAGATGAAACACATGATTTGGCTTCAAATCGAAGCGAAACACATGATTTAGTTTCAAATCAATGCGATGTAGATGGTTTAGCTTCAACTCTGTGCGAAACAAATGATTTAGCTTCAAATACTCTCGATATTAGTGATGTAGCTTCAAATGCAGAAGAAACAAACGAGTTAGCTTCAAATCCATGCGAAACACATTATTTACCTGCAAATCAATGCGATGTAGAAGGTGTAGCTTCAAAACAATAAGAGGTACAAGGTTTAGCTTCAAATCAAAAGTATGTAGAAGGTTTAGCTTCAAGTCAATGCGATGTAGAAGATTTAGCTTCAAATCCATACGAAACACATGATTTAGCTTCAAATCAATGCGATGTAGAAGGTTTAGCTGCAAATCCATGCGACACAGATGATTTAGCTTCAGATAATTGCGATATAAGTAATATAGCTTCAAATGCAGATGAAACACATGATTTGGCTTCAAATCGAAGCGAAACACATGATTTAGTTTCAAATCAATGCGATGTAGATGGTTTAGTTTCAACTCTGTGCGAAACAAATGATTTAGCTTCAAATACTCTCGATATTAGTGATGTAGCTTCAAATGCAGAAGAAACAAACGAGTTAGCTTGAAATCCATGCGAGACACATGATTTAGCTTCAAATCAATGCGATGTAGAAGGTTTAGCTTCAAATCCACGCGAAACAAATGACTTAGCTTCAAACACTTGGGGTATAAGTGATATAACTTCAAATGCAGACCAATCAAACGAGTTAGCTTCAAAATCCACGCGATACACATGATTTAGCTTCAAATACTAGAGATATAAGTGATGTAGATTCAACTGCAGGCGAACCGAACGAGTTAGCCTCAAATCCATGCTATACACATGATTTAGCTTCAAATCAATGCGATGTGAAAGGTTTAGCTTCAAATCCATGCGATACACAAGATTTAGCTTCTAATCAATGCGATGTAAAAGGTTTAGCTTCAAATCCACGCAAAACAAATGATTTACCTTCAAACACTTGGGGTATAAGTGGTATAGCTTCAAATGCAGACTAATCAAACGAGTTAGCTTCAAAATCCACGCGATATACATGATTTAGCTTCAAATACTTGCGATATAAGTGATGTAGGTTCAACTGCATGCGAAACGAACGAGTTAGCCTCAAATCCATGCGATACACATGATTTAGCTTCAAATCAATGCGATGTGAAAGGTTTAGCTTCAAATCCATGCGATACACAAGATTTAGCTTCAAATCAATGCGATGTAAAAGGTTTAGCTTCAAATCCACGCGAAACAAATGATTTAGCTTCAAACACTTGGGGTATAAGTGGTATAGCTTCAAATGCAGACTAATCAAACGAGTTAGCTTCAAAATCTACGCGATATACATGATTTAGCTTCAAATACTTGCGATATAAGTGATGTAGGTTCAACTGCAGGTGAAACGAACGAGTTAGCCTCAAATCCATGCTATACACATGATTTAGCTTCAAATCAATGCGATGTGAAAGGTTTAGCTTCAAATCCATGCGATACACAAGATTTAGCTTCTAATCAATGCGATGTAAAAGGTTTAGCTTCAAATCCACGCAAAACAAATGATTTAGCTTCAAACACTTGGGGTATAAGTGGTATAGCTTCAAATGCAGACTAATCGAACGAGTTAGCTTCAAAATCCACGCGATATACATGATTTAGCTTCAAATACTTGCGATATAAGTGATGTAGGTTCAACTGCATGCGAAACGAACGAGTTAGCCTCAAATCCATGCGATACACATGATTTAGCTTCAAATCAATGCGATGTGAAAGGTTTAGCTTCAAATCCATGCGATACACAAGATTTAGCTTCAAATCAATGCGATGTAAAAGGTTTAGCTTCAAATCCACGCGAAACAAATGATTTAGCTTCAAACACTTGGGGTATAAGTGATATAGCTTCAAATGCAGACTAACCAAACGAGTTAGCTTCAAAATCCACGCGATACACATGATTTAGCTTCAAATACTAGAGATATAAGTGATGTAGATTCAACTGCAGGCGAACCGAACGAGTTAGCTTCAAATCCATGCGAAACACATTATTTACCTGCAAATCAATGCGATGTAGAAGGTGTAGCTTCAAAACAATAAGAGGTACAAGGTTTAGCTTCAAATCAATAGTATGTAGAAGGTTTAGCTTCAAGTCAATGCGATGTAGAAGATTTAGCTTCAAATCCATACGAAACACATGATTTAGCTTCAAATCAATGCGATGTAGAAGGTTTAGCTGCAAATCCATGCGACACAGATGATTTAGCTTCAGATAATTGCGATATAAGTAATATAGCTTCAAATGCAGATGAAACACATGATTTGGCTTCAAATCGAAGCGAAACACATGATTTAGTTTCAAATCAATGCGATGTAGATGGTTTAGCTTCAACTCTGTGCGAAACAAATGATTTAGCTTCAAATACTCTCGATATTAGTGATGTAGCTTCAAATGCAGAAGAAACAAACGAGTTAGCTTGAAATCCATGCGAGACACATGATTTAGCTTCAAATCAATGCGATGTAGAAGGTTTAGCTTCAAATCCACGCGAAACAAATGACTTAGCTTCAAACACTTGGGGTATAAGTGATATAACTTCAAATGCAGACCAATCAGACGAGTTAGCTTCAAAATCCACGCGATACACATGATTTAGCTTCAAATACTAGAGATATAAGTGATGTAGATTCAACTGCAGGCGAACCGAACGAGTTAGCTTCAAATCCATGCGAAACACATTATTTACCTGCAAATCAATGCGATGTAGAAGGTGTAGCTTCAAAACAATAAGAGGTACAAGGTTTAGCTTCAAATCAATAGTATGTAGAAGGTTTAGCTTCAAGTCAATGCGATGTAGAAGATTTAGCTTCAAATCCATACGAAACACATGATTTAGCTTCAAATCAATTCGAAGGGCAAGGCTTATATTCAAATCCATGCGAAACAAATGATTTAGCTTCAAATGAATGCGAAGTAGAAGGCTTAGCTTCAAATCCATGCAAAACAAATGATTTAGCTACAAATACTTGTGATATACATCATTTAGCTACAATTGCTTGCGAAAAGAACGAGTTAGCTTCAAATCTATGCGACTCACATGATTTAGCTTCAAATCAATGCGATATAAGTGATGTAGGTTCAACTGCAGGCGAAACGAACGAGTTAGCTTCAAATCCATGCGAAACACATTATTTAGCTGCAAATCAATTCGATGTAGAAGGTTTAGCTTCAAAACAATAAGAGGTACAAGGTTTAGGTTCAAATCAATAGCATGTAGAAGGTTTAGCTTCAAGTCAATGCGATGTAGAAGGTTTAGCTTCAAATCTATACGAATCACATGATTTAGCTTCAAATCAATTCGAAGGACAAGGCTTATATTCAAATCCATGCGAAACAAATGATTTAGCTTCAAATGAATGCGAAGTAGAAGGCTTAGCTTCAAATCCATGCAAAACAAATGATTTAGCTTCAAACACTTGGGGTATAAGTGGTATAGCTTCAAATGCAGACTCATCAAACGAGTTAGCTTCAAAATCTACGCGATATACATGATTTAGCTTCAAATACTTGCGATATAAGTGATGTAGGTTCAACTGCAGGTGAAACGAACGAGTTAGCCTCAAATCCATGCGATACACATGATTTAGCTTCATATCAATGCGATGTGAAAGGTTTAGCTTCAAATCCATGCGATACACAAGATTTAGCTTCAAATCAATGCGATGTAAAAGGTTTAGCTTCAAATCCACGCGAAACAAATGATTTAGCTTCAAACACTTGGGTTATAAGTGATATAGCTTCAAATGCAGACTAATCAAACGAGTTAGCTTCAAAATCCACGCGATACACATGATTTAGCTTCAAATACTTGCGATATATGTGATGTAGGTTCAACTGCAGGCGAAACGAACGAGTTAGCTTCAAATCCATGCGAAACACATGATTTAGCTTCAAATCAATGCGATGTAGAAGGTTTAGCTGCAAATCCATGCGACACAGATGATTTAGCTTCAGATAATTGCGATATAAGTAATATAGCTTCAAATGCAGATGAAACACATGATTTGACTTCAAATCGAAGCGAAACACATGATTTAGTTTCAAATCAGTGCGATGTAGATGGTTTAGCTTCAACTCTGTGCGAAACAATTGATTTAGCTTCAAATACTCTCGATATTAGTGATGTAGCTACAATTGCATGCGAAACGAACGAGTTAGCTTCAAATCCATGCGACTCACATGATTTAGCTTCAAGTCAATGCGATGTAGATGGTTTAGCTTCAAATCCATGCGATACACAAGATTTAGCTTCAAATCAATGCGATGTAGTAGGTTCAGCTTCTAATACATGCGACACATATGATTTAGTTTAAAATACTTGCGATATAAGTGATATAGCTTCAAAAGCTGTAGGAACAAACGAGGTAGCTTCAATTCCATGCGAGACACATGATTTAGCTTCAAATCAATGCGATGTAGAAAGTTTAGCTTCAAATCCATGCCATACACAAGATTTAGCTTCAAATAAATTCGAAGGACAAGGCGTAGATTCAAATCCATGCGAAACAAATGATTTAGCTTCAAATCAATGCGAAGTAGAAGGCGTAGCTTCAAATCCATGCGAAACGAATGGTTTAGCTGCAGATCAATGCGAAACACATTATTTAGCTGCAAATCAGTGCGAAGTAGAAGGCTCGGGTTCAAATCAATGCGATTCAAATGGTTCATCTTCAAATACTTGTGAAAGACATGATTTAGATTCAACTGCATGCGACACACATGATTTAGCTTCAAATCAAAGCGATGTAGAAGGTTTAGCTTCAAATCCATGCAAAACACGTGATTTATCTTCCAATTAATGCGAAGTAGAAGGCGTAGCTTCAAATCCATGCGAAACAAATGGTTTAGCTACAAATACTTGTGATATACATTATTTAGCTACAACTGCATGCGAAACGAACGAGTTAGCTTCAAATCCATGCGAAACACATGATTTAGCTTCAAATCAATGCGATGTGAAAGGTTTAGCTTCAAATCCATGCGATACACAGGATTTAGCTTCTAATCAATGCGATGTAAAAGGTTTAGCTTCAAATCCACGCAAAACAAATGATTTAGCTTCAAACACTTGGGGTATAAGTGGTATAGCTTCAAATGCAGACTAATCAAACGAGTTAGCTTCAAAATCCACGCGATATACATGATTTAGCTTCAAATACTTGCGATATAAGTGATGTAGGTTCAACTGCATGCGAAACGAACGAGTTAGCCTCAAATCCATGCGATACACATGATTTAGCTTCAAATCAATGCGATGTGAAAGGTTTAGCTTCAAATCCATGCGATACACAAGATTTAGCTTCAAATCAATGCGATGTAAAAGGTTTAGCTTCAAATCCACGCGAAACAAATGATTTAGCTTCAAACACTTGGGGTATAAGTGATATAGCTTCAAATGCAGACTAACCAAACGAGTTAGCTTCAAAATCCACGCGATACACATGATTTAGCTTCAAATACTTGCGATATATGTGATGTAGGTTCAACTGCAGGCGAAACGAACGAGTTAGCTTCAAATCCATGCGAAACACATGATTTAGCTTCAAATCAATGCGATGTAGAAGGTTTAGCTGCAAATCCATGCGACACAGATGATTTAGCTTCAGATAATTGCGATATAAGTAATATAGCTTCAAATGCAGATGAAACACATGATTTGGCTTCAAATCGAAGCGAAACACATGATTTAGTTTCAAATCAATGCGATGTAGATGGTTTAGCTTCAACTCTGTGCGAAACAAATGATTTAGCTTCAAATACTCTCGATATTAGTGATGTAGCTTCAAATGCAGAAGAAACAAACGAGTTAGCTTGAAATCCATGCGAGACACATGATTTAGCTTCAAATCAATGCGATGTAGAAGGTTTAGCTTCAAATCCACGCGAAACAAATGACTTAGCTTCAAACACTTGGGGTATAAGTGATATAACTTCAAATGCAGACCAATCAAACGAGTTAGCTTCAAAATCCACGCGATACACATGATTTAGCTTCAAATACTAGAGATATAAGTGATGTAGATTCAACTGCAGGCGAACCGAACGAGTTAGCTTCAAATCCATGCGAAACACATTATTTACCTGCAAATCAATGCGATGTAGAAGGTGTAGCTTCAAAACAATAAGAGGTACAAGGTTTAGCTTCAAATCAATAGTATGTAGAAGGTTTAGCTTCAAGTCAATGCGATGTAGAAGATTTAGCTTCAAATCCATACGAAACACATGATTTAGCTTCAAATCAATTCGAAGGGCAAGGCTTATATTCAAATCCATGCGAAACAAATGATTTAGCTTCAAATGAATGCGAAGTAGAAGGCTTAGCTTCAAATCCATGCAAAACAAATGATTTAGCTACAAATACTTGTGATATACATCATTTAGCTACAATTGCTTGCGAAAAGAACGAGTTAGCTTCAAATCTATGCGACTCACATGATTTAGCTTCAAATCAATGCGATATAAGTGATGTAGGTTCAACTGCAGGCGAAACGAACGAGTTAGCTTCAAATCCATGCGAAACACATTATTTAGCTGCAAATCAATTCGATGTAGAAGGTTTAGCTTCAAAACAATAAGAGGTACAAGGTTTAGGTTCAAATCAATAGCATGTAGAAGGTTTAGCTTCAAGTCAATGCGATGTAGAAGGTTTAGCTTCAAATCTATACGAATCACATGATTTAGCTTCAAATCAATTCGAAGGACAAGGCTTATATTCAAATCCATGCGAAACAAATGATTTAGCTTCAAATGAATGCGAAGTAGAAGGCTTAGCTTCAAATCCATGCAAAACAAATGATTTAGCTTCAAACACTTGGGGTATAAGTGGTATAGCTTCAAATGCAGACTAATCAAACGAGTTAGCTTCAAAATCTACGCGATATACATGATTTAGCTTCAAATAGTTGCGATATAAGTGATGTAGGTTCAACTGCAGGTGAAACGAACGAGTTAGCCTCAAATCCATGCGATACACATGATTTAGCTTCATATCAATGCGATGTGAAAGGTTTAGCTTCAAATCCATGCGATACACAAGATTTAGCTTCAAATCAATGCGATGTAAAAGGTTTAGCTTCAAATCCACGCGAAACAAATGATTTAGCTTCAAACACTTGGGTTATAAGTGATATAGCTTCAAATGCAGACTAATCAAACGAGTTAGCTTCAAAATCCACGCGATACACATGATTTAGCTTCAAATACTTGCGATATATGTGATGTAGGTTCAACTGCAGGCGAAACGAACGAGTTAGCTTCAAATCCATGCGAAACACATGATTTAGCTTCAAATCAATGCGATGTAGAAGGTTTAGCTGCAAATCCATGCGACACAGATGATTTAGCTTCAGATAATTGCGATATAAGTAATATAGCTTCAAATGCAGATGAAACACATGATTTGACTTCAAATCGAAGCGAAACACATGATTTAGTTTCAAATCAGTGCGATGTAGATGGTTTAGCTTCAACTCTGTGCGAAACAATTGATTTAGCTTCAAATACTCTCGATATTAGTGATGTAGCTTCAAATGCAGAAGAAACAAACGAGTTAGCTTGAAATCCATGCGAGACACATGATTTAGCTTCAAATCAATGCGATGTAGAAGGTTTAGCTTCAAATCCATGCCATACACAAGATTTAGCTTGAAATCAATTCGAAGGACAAGGCTTAGATTCAAATCCATGCGAAACTAATGATTTAGCTTCAAATGAATGCGAAGTAGAAGGCTTAGCTTCAAATCCATGCAAAACAAATGGTTTAGCTACAAATACTTGTGATATACATCATTTAGCTACAATTGCATGCGAAACGAACGAGTTAGCTTCAAATCCATGCGACTCACATGATTTAGTTTCAAATCAATGCGATGTAGATGGTTTAGCTTCAAATCCATGCGATACACAAGATTTAGCTTCAAATCAATGCGATGTAGTAGGTTCAGCTTCTAATACATGCGACACATATGATTTAGTTTAAAATACTTGCGATATAAGTGATATAGCTTCAAAAGCTGTAGGAACAAACGAGGTAGCTTCAATTCCATGCGAGACACATGATTTAGCTTCAAATCAATGCGATGTAGAAAGTTTAGCTTCAAATCCATGCCATACACAAGATTTAGCTTCAAATAAATTCGAAGGACAAGGCTTAGATTCAAATCCATGCGAAACGAATGGTTTAGCTTCAAATACTTGTGTTATACATGAATTAGCTTCAACTGCATGCGAAAAAAACGAGTTATCTTCAAATCCATGCGAATCACTTGATTTAGTTTCAAGTCTATGCGAAGTAGAAGGCATAGCTTCAAATCCATGCATAACGAATGGTTTAGCTTCAAATGTTGCGAATATAAGTGATATAGCTTCAAATGCAGGCAAAACAAACGAGTTAGCTTCAAATCCAAGCGAAACACATGATTTAGCTTCAAATCAATGCGAAGTTGAAAGGTCAGCTTGAAATCGTTGCGAAGCGCATGATTAAGTTTCAAATACATGCGAATATAGGTGATATAGCTTCAAATGCAGGCGAAACAAACAAGTTATCTACAAATCCATGCGAAACACATGATTTAGCGTCAAATTCATGCGAAGTATAAGGATTAGCTTCAAATCCATGCGAAACGAATTATTTAGCTTGATATAATTGTGACATACATGATTTAGCTTCAGCTGCATGCGAAACAATCGATTTAGCTTCACACCCAATGGAAACACATGATTTAACTGCAAATCAATGCGAAGTGGTAGGCTTAGCTTTAAATACATGAGAAAAAAATGGTTTAGCTTCAAATAATTGTTATATACATGATTTAGCTTCAACTGCGTTCGAAACAAACGAGTTAGCTTCAAATCCAAACGAAATACATGATTTATTTTCAAATCAATGCGAAGTGGAAAGTTTAGCTTCAAATCAAAGCGAAACAAATGGATTAGCTTAAAGTACTTGCGAATATAATTAGTATAGCTTCAAATACAGGCGAAACAAACGAGTTAGCTTCAAATCCATGCGAAAAACAAGATTTAGCTTCAAATCAATGCGATGTAGAAGATTTATCTTCAAATCCAAGCGAAACACATGATTTAGCTTCAAATCAATGCGATGTAGATGGTATAGATTCAAATCAACGCGAAACAAATGATTTAGCTTCAAACACTTGGGATATAATTGATATAGCTTCAAATGCAGACGTATCAAATGAGTTAGCTTCAAAATCCATGCGATACACATGATGTAGCTTCAAATCCATGCGAAGTAGAAGGATTAGCTTCAAATCCATGCGGAACAAACGATTAAGCTTCAAACACTTCGGATATAGCTTCATCTGCATGCGAAACAAACGAGTTAGCTTCAAGTCCATGCGAAACACATGATTTAGCTGCAAATCAATGCGATGTAGAAGGTTTAGCTTCAAATCCATGCGAAACACATGATTTAGCTGCAAATCAACTCGAAGTACAAGGCTTAGATTCAAATCCATGCGACACAAATGATTTAGCTTCAGATACTTGCGATATAAGTGATACAGCTTCAAATGCAGGGGAAACAAACGAGTTAGATTCAAATCCATGCAAAACACATGATTAAGCTTCAAATCAATGCGATGTAGAAGGCTTAGCTTCAAATCCATGCGAAACGAATGGTTTAGATTCAAATGCTTGCGAATATAAGTGATATAGCTACAAATGTAGGCGAAACAATCAAGTAAGCTTCAAATCCATGCGAAACATATGATTTAGCTGCAAATCAATGCGATGTGAAAGGTTTAGCTTCAAATCCATGCGATACACAAGATTTAGCTTCAAATCAATGCGATGTAAAAGGTTTAGCTTCAAATCCACGCGAAACAAATGATTTAGCTTCAAACACTTGGGTTATAAGTGATATAGCTTCAAATGCAGACTAATCAAACGAGTTAGCTTCAAAATCCACGCGATACACATGATTTAGCTTCAAATACTTGCGATATATGTGATGTAGGTTCAACTGCAGGCGAAACGAACGAGTTAGCTTCAAATCCATGCGAAACACATGATTTAGCTTCAAATCAATGCGATGTAGAAGGTTTAGCTGCAAATCCATGCGACACAGATGATTTAGCTTCAGATAATTGCGATATAAGTAATATAGCTTCAAATGCAGATGAAACACATGATTTGACTTCAAATCGAAGCGAAACACATGATTTAGTTTCAAATCAGTGCGATGTAGATGGTTTAGCTTCAACTCTGTGCGAAACAATTGATTTAGCTTCAAATACTCTCGATATTAGTGATGTAGCTACAATTGCATGCGAAACGAACGAGTTAGCTTCAAATCCATGCGACTCACATGATTTAGCTTCAAGTCAATGCGATGTAGATGGTTTAGCTTCAAATCCATGCGATACACAAGATTTAGCTTCAAATCAATGCGATGTAGTAGGTTCAGCTTCTAATACATGCGACACATATGATTTAGTTTAAAATACTTGCGATATAAGTGGTATAGCTTCAAAAGCTGTAGGAACAAACGAGGTAGCTTCAATTCCATGCGAGACACATGATTTAGCTTCAAATCAATGCGATGTAGAAAGTTTAGCTTCAAATCCATGCCATACACAAGATTTAGCTTCAAATAAATTCGAAGGACAAGGCTTAGATTCAAATCCATGCGAAACAAATGATTTAGCTTCAAATCAATGCGAAGTAGAAGGCGTAGCTTCAAATCCATGCGAAACGAATGGTTTAGCTGCAGATCAATGCGAAACACATTATTTAGCTGCAAATCAGTGCGAAGTAGAAGGCTCGGGTTCAAATCAATGCGATTCAAATGGTTCATCTTCAAATACTTGTGAAAGACATGATTTAGATTCAACTGCATGCGACACACATGATTTAGCTTCAAATCAAAGCGATGTAGAAGGTTTAGCTTCAAATCCATGCAAAACACGTGATTTATCTTCCAATTAATGCGAAGTAGAAGGCGTAGCTTCAAATCCATGCGAAACAAATGGTTTAGCTACAAATACTTGTGATATACATTATTTAGCTACAACTGCATGCGAAACGAACGAGTTAGCTTCAAATCCATGCGAAACACATGATTTAGCTTCAAATCAATGCGATGTGAAAGGTTTAGCTTCAAATCCATGCGATACACAGGATTTAGCTTCTAATCAATGCGATGTAAAAGGTTTAGCTTCAAATCCACGCAAAACAAATGATTTAGCTTCAAACACTTGGGGTATAAGTGGTATAGCTTCAAATGCAGACTAATCAAACGAGTTAGCTTCAAAATCCACGCGATATACATGATTTAGCTTCAAATACTTGCGATATAAGTGATGTAGGTTCAACTGCATGCGAAACGAACGAGTTAGCCTCAAATCCATGCGATACACATGATTTAGCTTCAAATCAATGCGATGTGAAAGGTTTAGCTTCAAATCCATGCGATACACAAGATTTAGCTTCAAATCAATGCGATGTAAAAGGTTTAGCTTCAAATCCACGCGAAACAAATGATTTAGCTTCAAACACTTGGGGTATAAGTGATATAGCTTCAAATGCAGACTAACCAAACGAGTTAGCTTCAAAATCCACGCGATACACATGATTTAGCTTCAAATACTTGCGATATATGTGATGTAGGTTCAACTGCAGGCGAAACGAACGAGTTAGCTTCAAATCCATGCGAAACACATGATTTAGCTTCAAATCAATGCGATGTAGAAGGTTTAGCTGCAAATCCATGCGACACAGATGATTTAGCTTCAGATAATTGCGATATAAGTAATATAGCTTCAAATGCAGATGAAACACATGATTTGGCTTCAAATCGAAGCGAAACACATGATTTAGTTTCAAATCAATGCGATGTAGATGGTTTAGCTTCAACTCTGTGCGAAACAAATGATTTAGCTTCAAATACTCTCGATATTAGTGATGTAGCTTCAAATGCAGAAGAAACAAACGAGTTAGCTTGAAATCCATGCGAGACACATGATTTAGCTTCAAATCAATGCGATGTAGAAGGTTTAGCTTCAAATCCACGCGAAACAAATGACTTAGCTTCAAACACTTGGGGTATAAGTGATATAACTTCAAATGCAGACCAATCAAACGAGTTAGCTTCAAAATCCACGCGATACACATGATTTAGCTTCAAATACTAGAGATATAAGTGATGTAGATTCAACTGCAGGCGAACCGAACGAGTTAGCTTCAAATCCATGCGAAACACATTATTTACCTGCAAATCAATGCGATGTAGAAGGTGTAGCTTCAAAACAATAAGAGGTACAAGGTTTAGCTTCAAATCAATAGTATGTAGAAGGTTTAGCTTCAAGTCAATGCGATGTAGAAGATTTAGCTTCAAATCCATACGAAACACATGATTTAGCTTCAAATCAATTCGAAGGGCAAGGCTTATATTCAAATCCATGCGAAACAAATGATTTAGCTTCAAATGAATGCGAAGTAGAAGGCTTAGCTTCAAATCCATGCAAAACAAATGATTTAGCTACAAATACTTGTGATATACATCATTTAGCTACAATTGCTTGCGAAAAGAACGAGTTAGCTTCAAATCTATGCGACTCACATGATTTAGCTTCAAATCAATGCGATATAAGTGATGTAGGTTCAACTGCAGGCGAAACGAACGAGTTAGCTTCAAATCCATGCGAAACACATTATTTAGCTGCAAATCAATTCGATGTAGAAGGTTTAGCTTCAAAACAATAAGAGGTACAAGGTTTAGGTTCAAATCAATAGCATGTAGAAGGTTTAGCTTCAAGTCAATGCGATGTAGAAGGTTTAGCTTCAAATCTATACGAATCACATGATTTAGCTTCAAATCAATTCGAAGGACAAGGCTTATATTCAAATCCATGCGAAACAAATGATTTAGCTTCAAATGAATGCGAAGTAGAAGGCTTAGCTTCAAATCCATGCAAAACAAATGATTTAGCTTCAAACACTTGGGGTATAAGTGGTATAGCTTCAAATGCAGACTAATCAAACGAGTTAGCTTCAAAATCTACGCGATATACATGATTTAGCTTCAAATAGTTGCGATATAAGTGATGTAGGTTCAACTGCAGGTGAAACGAACGAGTTAGCCTCAAATCCATGCGATACACATGATTTAGCTTCATATCAATGCGATGTGAAAGGTTTAGCTTCAAATCCATGCGATACACAAGATTTAGCTTCAAATCAATGCGATGTAAAAGGTTTAGCTTCAAATCCACGCGAAACAAATGATTTAGCTTCAAACACTTGGGTTATAAGTGATATAGCTTCAAATGCAGACTAATCAAACGAGTTAGCTTCAAAATCCACGCGATACACATGATTTAGCTTCAAATACTTGCGATATATGTGATGTAGGTTCAACTGCAGGCGAAACGAACGAGTTAGCTTCAAATCCATGCGAAACACATGATTTAGCTTCAAATCAATGCGATGTAGAAGGTTTAGATGCAAATCCATGCGACACAGATGATTTAGCTTCAGATAATTGCGATATAAGTAATATAGCTTCAAATGCAGATGAAACACATGATTTGACTTCAAATCGAAGCGAAACACATGATTTAGTTTCAAATCAGTGCGATGTAGATGGTTTAGCTTCAACTCTGTGCGAAACAATTGATTTAGCTTCAAATACTCTCGATATTAGTGATGTAGCTTCAAATGCAGAAGAAACAAACGAGTTAGCTTGAAATCCATGCGAGACACATGATTTAGCTTCAAATCAATGCGATGTAGAAGGTTTAGCTTCAAATCCATGCCATACACAAGATTTAGCTTGAAATCAATTCGAAGGACAAGGCTTAGATTCAAATCCATGCGAAACTAATGATTTAGCTTCAAATGAATGCGAAGTAGAAGGCTTAGCTTCAAATCCATGCAAAACAAATGGTTTAGCTACAAATACTTGTGATATACATCATTTAGCTACAATTGCATGCGAAACGAACGAGTTAGCTTCAAATCCATGCGACTCACATGATTTAGTTTCAAATCAATGCGATGTAGATGGTTTAGCTTCAAATCCATGCGATACACAAGATTTAGCTTCAAATCAATGCGATGTAGTAGGTTCAGCTTCTAATACATGCGACACATATGATTTAGTTTAAAATACTTGCGATATAAGTGATATAGCTTCAAAAGCTGTAGGAACAAACGAGGTAGCTTCAATTCCATGCGAGACACATGATTTAGCTTCAAATCAATGCGATGTAGAAAGTTTAGCTTCAAATCCATGCCATACACAAGATTTAGCTTCAAATAAATTCGAAGGACAAGGCTTAGATTCAAATCCATGCGAAACGAATGGTTTAGCTTCAAATACTTGTGTTATACATGAATTAGCTTCAACTGCATGCGAAAAAAACGAGTTATCTTCAAATCCATGCGAATCACTTGATTTAGTTTCAAGTCTATGCGAAGTAGAAGGCATAGCTTCAAATCCATGCATAACGAATGGTTTAGCTTCAAATGTTGCGAATATAAGTGATATAGCTTCAAATGCAGGCAAAACAAACGAGTTAGCTTCAAATCCAAGCGAAACACATGATTTAGCTTCAAATCAATGCGAAGTTGAAAGGTCAGCTTGAAATCGTTGCGAAGCGCATGATTAAGTTTCAAATACATGCGAATATAGGTGATATAGCTTCAAATGCAGGCGAAACAAACAAGTTATCTACAAATCCATGCGAAACACATGATTTAGCGTCAAATTCATGCGAAGTATAAGGATTAGCTTCAAATCCATGCGAAACGAATTATTTAGCTTGATATAATTGTGACATACATGATTTAGCTTCAGCTGCATGCGAAACAATCGATTTAGCTTCACACCCAATGGAAACACATGATTTAACTGCAAATCAATGCGAAGTGGTAGGCTTAGCTTTAAATACATGAGAAAAAAATGGTTTAGCTTCAAATAATTGTTATATACATGATTTAGCTTCAACTGCGTTCGAAACAAACGAGTTAGCTTCAAATCCAAACGAAATACATGATTTATTTTCAAATCAATGCGAAGTGGAAAGTTTAGCTTCAAATCAAAGCGAAACAAATGGATTAGCTTAAAGTACTTGCGAATATAATTAGTATAGCTTCAAATACAGGCGAAACAAACGAGTTAGCTTCAAATCCATGCGAAAAACAAGATTTAGCTTCAAATCAATGCGATGTAGAAGATTTATCTTCAAATCCAAGCGAAACACATGATTTAGCTTCAAATCAATGCGATGTAGATGGTATAGATTCAAATCAACGCGAAACAAATGATTTAGCTTCAAACACTTGGGATATAATTGATATAGCTTCAAATGCAGACGTATCAAATGAGTTAGCTTCAAAATCCATGCGATACACATGATGTAGCTTCAAATCCATGCGAAGTAGAAGGATTAGCTTCAAATCCATGCGGAACAAACGATTGAGCTTCAAACACTTCGGATATAGCTTCATCTGCATGCGAAACAAACGAGTTAGCTTCAAGTCCATGCGAAACACATGATTTAGCTGCAAATCAATGCGATGTAGAAGGTTTAGCTTCAAATCCATGCGAAACACATGATTTAGCTGCAAATCAACTCGAAGTACAAGGCTTAGATTCAAATCCATGCGACACAAATGATTTAGCTTCAGATACTTGCGATATAAGTGATACAGCTTCAAATGCAGGGGAAACAAACGAGTTAGATTCAAATCCATGCAAAACACATGATTAAGCTTCAAATCAATGCGATGTAGAAGGCTTAGCTTCAAATCCATGCGAAACGAATGGTTTAGATTCAAATGCTTGCGAATATAAGTGATATAGCTACAAATGTAGGCGAAACAATCAAGTAAGCTTCAAATCCATGCGAAACATATGATTTAGCTGCAAATCAATGTGATGTAGAAGGTTTAGCTTCAAATACATGCGATACACTAGATTTAGATTCAAATCAATGTGATGTAGAAGGTTCAGCTTCAAATCCATGCGACACATATGATTTAGCTTCAAATACTTGCGATATAAGTGATATAGCTTCAAAAGCTGGAGGAACAAACGGGGAAGCTTCAATTCCATGTGAAACAAATGATTTAACTTCAAATCAATGCGAAGTAGAAGGCTTAGCTTCAGATCCATGCGATACACAAGATTTAGCTTCAAATCAATGCGATGTAGAAGGTTCAGCTTCAAATCCATGCGACACATATGATTTAGCTTCAAATACTTGCGATATAAGTGATATAGCTTCAAAAGCTGGAGAAACAAACGAGGAAGCTTCAATTTCATGCGAAACAAATGATTTAACTTCAAATCAATGCGAAGTAGTAGGCTTAGCTTCAGATCCATGCGAAACAAATGGATTAGCTACAAATACTTGTGATATACATTATTTAGCTACAACTGCATGCGGAACAAACGAGTTTGCTACCAATCCATGCGATACACATGATTTAGCTTCAAATCAATGCGATGTAGTAGGTTTAGCTTCAAATCCACGCAAAACAAATGACTTAGCTTCAAACACTTGGGGTATAAGTGATATAGCTTCAAATGCAGACTAATCAAACGAGTTAGCTTCAAAATCCACGCGATATACATGATTTAGCTTCAAATACTTACGATATAAGAGATGTAGGTTCAACTGCATGCGAAACTAACGAGTTAGCTTCAAATCCATGCGATACACATGATTTAGCTTCAAATCAAGGCGATGTGGAAGGTTTAGCTTCAAATCCATGCGATACACATGATTTAGCTTCAAATCAATGCGCTGTAGCAGGTTCAGCTTCAAATCCATGCGACACATATGATTTAGCTTCAAATACTTGCGATATAAGTGATATAGCTGCAAAAGCTGTAGGAACAAACGAGGTAGCTTCAAATCCATGCGAAACACATGATTCAGCTGCAAATCAATGCGATGTAGAAGGTTTAGCTTCAAATCCAGGCGAAACAAATGGTTTAGCTACAAATACTTGTGATATACATTATTTAGCTACAACTGCTTGCGAAACTAACGAGTTAGCTTCAAATCTATGCGAAACACACGATTTATCTTCAAATCAATGCGATGTAGAAGGTTTAGCTTCAAATCAATAAGAGGTAGAAGGTTTAGCTTCAAATCAATAGAATATAGAAGTTTTAGCTTCAAATCAATGCGATGTAGAAGGTTTAGCTTCAAATCCATACGAAACACATGATTTAGCTTCAAATCAATTCGAAGGGCAAGGCTTAGATTCAAATCCATGCGAAACAAATGATTTAGCTTCAGATGAATGCGAAGTAGAAGGCTCAGCTTCAAATCCATGCGGCACATATGATTTAGCTTTAAATACTTGCGATATAAGTGACATAGTTTCAAATGGAGGCGAAACGAACGAGTTAGCTTCAAATCCATGCGAAACACATGATTTTGCTGCAAATCAATGTGATGTAGAAGGTTTAGCTTCAAATCCATGCGATACACAAGATTTAGCTTCAAATCAATGCGATGTAGAAGGTTCAGCTTCAAACCCATGCGACACATATGATTTAGCTTCAAATACTTGCGATATAAGTGATATAGCTTCAAAAGCTGGAGGAACAAACGAGGAGGCTTCAATTCCAAGCGAAACAAATGATTTAGCTTCAAATCAATGCGAAGTAGAAGGCGTAGCTTCAAATCCATGCGAAACAAATGGTTTAGCTACAAATACTTGTGATATAGATTATTTAGCTACAACTGCATGCGAAACACACGATTTATCTTCAAATCAATGCGATGTAGAAGGTTTAGCTTCAAATCCATGCGATACACAAGATTTAGCTTCAAATGAATGCGATGTAGTAGGTTCAGCTTCAAATCCATGCGACACATATGATTTAGCTTCAAATACTTGCGATATAAGTGATATAGCTTCAAAAGCTGTAGGAACAAACGAGGTAGCTTCAAATCCATACGAAACACATGATTTAGCTTCAAATTAATTCGAAGGGCAAGGCTTAGATTCAAATCCATGCGAAACAAATGCTTTAGCTTCAAATCAATGCGAAGTAGAAGGCGTAGCTTCAAATCCATGCGAAACAAATGGTTTAGCTACAAATTCTTGTGATATACATTATTGAGCTACAACTGCTTGCGAAACTAACGAGTTAGCTTCAAATCTATGCGAAACACACGATTTATCTTCAAATCAATGCGATGTAGAAGGTTTAGCTTCAAATCAATAAGAGGTAGAAGGTTTAGCTTCAAATCAATAGAATATAGAAGGTTTAGCTTCAAATCAATGCGATGTAGAAGGTTTAGCTTCAAATCCATACGAAACACATGATTTAGCTTCAAATCAATTCGAAGGGCAAGGCTTAGATTCAAATCCATGCGAAACAAATGATTTAGCTTCAGATGAATGCGAAGTAGAAGGCTCAGCTTCAAATCCATGCGGCACATATGATTTAGCTTTAAATACTTGCGATATAAGTGACATAGTTTCAAATGGAGGCGAAACGAACGAGTTAGCTTCAAATCCATGCGAAACACATGATTTATCTTCAAGTCAAAGCGATGTAGAAGGTTTAGCTTCAAATCCATGCGATACACAAGATTTAGCTTCAAATGAATGCGATGTAGTAGGTTCAGCTTCAAATCCATGCGACACATATGATTTAGCTTCAAATACTTGCGATATAAGTGATATAGCTTCAAAAGCTGTAGGAACAAACGAGTTAGCTTCAAATCCATGCGAAACACATGATTCAGTTGCAAATCAATGCGATGTAGAAGGTTTAGCTACAAATCCATGCGAGACACATTATTTAGCTGCAAATCAGTGCGAAGTAGAAGGCTCGGGTTCAAATCAATGCGATTCAAATGGTTCATATTCAAATACTTGTGAAAGACATGATTTAGCTTGAACTGCATGCGAAACACATGATTTAGCTTCAACTGCATACGAAACACATGATTTAGCTTCAAATCAATGCGATGTAGAAGGTTTAGCTTCAAATCCATGCAAAACACGTGATTTTTCTTCCAATTAATGCGAAGTAGAAGGCTTAGCTTGAAATCCATGCGAAAAAAATGGTTTAGCTACAAATACTTGTGATATACATTATTTAGCTACAACTGCTTGTGAAACTAACGAGTTAGGTTCAAATGAATGCGAAGTAGAAGGCCCAGCTTCAAATCCATGCGGCACATATGATTTAGCTTTAAATACTTGCGATATAAGTGATATAGCTTCAAAAGCTGTAGGAACAAACGAGGTAGCTTCAAATCCATGCGAAACACATGATTCAGCTGCAAATCAATGCGATGTAGAAGGTTTAGCTACAAATCCATGCGAGACACATTATTTAGCTGCAAATCAGTGCGAAGTAGAAGGCTGGGGTTCAAATCAATGCGATTCAAATGGTTCATATTCAAATACTTGTGAAAGACATGATTATCTTCAACTGCATGCGAAACACATGATTTAGCTTCAAATCAATGCGATGTAGAAGGTTTTGCTTCAAATCCATGCAAAACACGTGATTTATCTTCCAATTAATGCGAAGTAGAAGGCTTAGCTTCAAATCCATGCGAATCAAATGGTTTAGCTTCACATACTTGTGATATACGTTATTTAGATTTAACTGCATGCGCAACGAACGAGTTAGCTTCAAATCCATGCGAAACACATGATTTAGCTGCAAATCAATGCGATGAAGAAGAATTAGCTTCAAATCCATGCGATACACATGATTAAGATTCAAATCAATGCGATGTAGATAGTTTGCTTCAAATCCATGCGATACACTAGATTTAGCTTCAAATCAATGCGATGTAGTAGGATCAGCTTCAAATCCATGCGATATAAGTGATATAGCTTCAAAAGCAGGAGGAACAAACGAGGTAGCTTCAATACCATGCAAGACAAATGCTTTAGCTTCAAATCAATGCGAAGTAGAAGGCGTAGCTTCAAATCCATGCGAAAAAAATGGTTTAGCTACAAACACTTGTGATATACATTATTTAGCTACAACTGCTTGCGAAACTAACGAGTTAGCTTCAAATCTATGCGAAACACACGATTTATCTTCAAATCAATGCGATGTAGAAGGTTTAGCTTCAAATCAATACGAAACACATGATTTAGCTTCAAATCAATTCGAAGGGCAAGGCATAGATTCAAATCCATGCGAAACAAACGATTTAGCTTCAAATGAATGCGAAGTTGAAGGCTTGGCTTCAAATCCATGCAAAACAAATGGTTTAACTACAAATACTTGTGATATACATTATTTAGATACAACTGCATGCGAAACAAACGAGTTAACTTCAAATCCATGCGATACACATGATTTAGCTTCAAATCAATGCGATGTAGAAGGTTTAGCTTCAAATCCATGCCATACACAAGATTTAGCTTCAAATCAATGCGATGTAGAAGTTTCAGCTTCAAATCCATGCGACACATATGATTTAGCTTCAAATACTGGCGATAGAAGTGATATAACTACAAAAGCTGGAGGAACAAACGAGGTGGCTTCAATTCCATGCGAAACAAATGGTTTAGCTTCAAATCAATTCGAAGTAGAAGGCGTAGCTTCAAATCCATGCGAAACAAATGGTTTAACTACAAATACTTGTGATATACATTATTTAGCTACAACTGCATGCGAAACAAACGAGTTAACTTCAAATCCATGCGATGCACATGATTTAGCTTCAAATCAATGCGATGTAGAAGGTTTAGCTTCAAATCCATGCCATACATAAGATTTAGCTTCAAATCAATGCGATGTAGAAGGTTCAGCTTCAAATCCATACGAAACACATGATTTAGCTTCAAATACTTGCGATATAAGTGATATAGCTTCAAAAGCTGTAGGAACAAACGAGGTAGCTTCAATTCCATGCGAGACACATGATTTAGCTTCAAATCAATGCGATGTAGAAGGTTCAGCTTCAAATCCATACGAAACACATGATTTAGCTTCAAATCAAATCGAAGTACAATGCTTAGATTCAAATCCATGCGAAACAAATGCTTTAGCTTCAAATCAATGCGAAGTAGAAGGCGTAGCTTCAAATCCATGCGAAACAAATGGTTTAGCTACAAATACTTGTGATATACATTATTAAGCTACAACTGCATGCGAAACTAACGAGTTAGCTTCAAATCCATGCGATACACATGATTTAGCTTCAAATCAATACGATGTGGAAGGTTTAGCTTCAAATCCATGCGATACACAAGATTTAGCTTCAAATCAATGCGATGTAGTAGGTTCAGCTTCAAATCCATGCGACACATATGATTTAGCTTCAAATACTTGCGATATAAGTGATATAGCTTCAAAAGCTGTAGGAACAAACGAGGTAGCTTCAATTCCATGCGAGACACATGATTTAGCTTCAAATCAATGCGATGTAGTAGGTTCAGCTTCAAATCCATGCGAGACATATGATTTAGCTTCAAATACTTGCGATATAAGTGATATAGCTTCAAAAGCTGTAGGAACAAACGAGGTAGCTTCAATTCCATGCGAGACAAATGATTTAGCATCAAATCAATTCGAAGGACAAGGCTTAGATTCAAATCCATGCGAAACAAATGATTTATCTTCAAATGAATGCGAAGTAGAAGGCTTGCCTTCAAATCCATGCAAAACAAATGGTTTAGCTACAAATCAATGCGATGTAGTAGGTTCAGCTTCAAATCCATGCGACACATATGATTTAGCTTCAAATACTTGCGATATAAGTGATATAGCTTCAAAAGCTGGAGGAACAAACGAGGTTGCTTCAATTCCATGCGAGACACATGATTTAGCTTCAAATCAATGCGATGTGGAAGGATCAGCTTCAAATCCATACGAAACACATGATTTAGCTTCAAATACTTGCGATATAAGTGATATAGCTTCGAATACAGGCGAAACGAACGAGTTAGCTTCAAATCCATGCGAAGCACATGATTTATCTGCAAATCAATGCGATGAAGAAGGTTTAGCTTCAAATCCATGCGAAACAAATGATATAGCTTCAAACACTTGTGGTGTAAGTGATATAGCTTCAAATAAAGGCTAATCAAACGAGTTAGCTTCAAAATCCACGCGATACACATGATTTAGCTTCAAATACTAGCGATATAAGTCATGTAGATTCAACTGCAGGCGAACCGAACGAATTAGTTTCAAATCCATGCGAAACACACTATTTAGCTGCAAATCAATGCGGTGTAGAAGGTTTAGATTCAAGACAATAAGAGGTAGAAGGTTTAGCTTCAAATCAATAGTATGTAGAAGGTTTAGCTTCAAGTCAATGCGATGTAGAATGTTTAGCTTCTAATCCATGCGAAACACATGATTTAGCTGCAAATCAATGCGATGTAGAAGGTTTAGCTTCAAATCCACCCGAAACAAATGATTTAGCTTCAAACACTTGGGGAATCTGTGATATAGCTACAAATGCAGACTAATCAAACGAGTTAGCTTCAAAATCCACGCGATACACATGATTTAGCTTCAAATACTTGCGATATAAGTGATGTAGGTTCAACTGCAGGCGAAACGAACGAGTTAGCTTCAAATCCATGCGAAACATATGATTTAGCTGCAAATCAATGCGATGTAGAAGGTTTAGCTTCAAAACAATAAGAGGTAGAAGGTTTAGCTTCAAATCAATAGAATGTAGAAGGTTTAGCTTCAAATCAATGCGATGAAGAAGGTTTAGCATCAAATCCATACGAAACACATGATTTACCTTCAAATCAATTCGAAGGACAAGGCTTAGATTCAAATCCATGCGAAACAAATGATTTAGCTTCAAATCAATACGATGTAGAAGGTTTAGCTTCAAATCCATGCGATACACAAGATTTAGCTTCAAATAAATGCGATGTAGAAGGTTTAGCTTCAAATCCATGCGAAACAAATGATTTAGCATCAGATACTCCTGATATAACTGATATAGCTTCAAATGCAGGGGAAACAAACGAGTTAGCATCAAACCCATGCAAAACACATGATTTAGCTTCAAATCAATGCGATGTAGAAGGTTCAGCTTCAAATCCATACGAAACACATGATTTAGCTTCAAATCAATTCGAAGTACAATACTCAGATTCAAATCCATGCGAAACAAATGATTTAGCTTCAAATGAATGCGAAGTAGAAGGCTTAGCTTCAAATCCATGCGGCACATATGATTTAGCTTTAAATACTTGCGATATAAGTGATATAGCTTCAAAAGCTGTAGGAACAAACGAGGTAGCTTCAAATCCATGCTATATACATGCTTTAGCTTCAAATCAATGCGATGTAGAAAGTTAAGCTTCAAATCCATGCGATACACAAGATTTAGCTTCAAATCAATTCCATATAGTAGGTTCAGCTTCAAATCCATGCGACACATATGATTTAGCTTCAAATACTTGCGATATAAGTGATATAGCTTCAAAAGCTGTAGGAACAAACGAGGTAGTTTCAATTCCATGCGAGACACATGATTTAGCTTCAAATCAATGCGATGTAGAAGGTTTAGCTTCAAATTCAAGCGTAACACATGATTTAGCTTCAATTACTTGCGATATAAGTGATATAGCTTCGAATACAGGCGAAACGATCGAGTTAGCTTCAAGTCCATGCGAAACACAAGATTTAGCTTCAAATCAATGCGATGTAGAAGGTTCAGCTTCAAATCCATGCGACACATATGATTTAGCTTCAAATACTTGCGATATAAGTGATATAGCTTCAAAAGCTGTGGGAACAAACGAGATAGCTTCAATTCCATGCGAGACACATGATTTAGCTTCAAATCAATGCGATGTAGAAGGTTCAGCTTCAAATCCATACGAAACACATGATTTAGCTTCAAATGAATGCGAAGTAGAAGGCTTAGCTTCAAATCCATGCAAAACAAATGGTTTAGCTACAAATGCTTGTGATATACATTATTTAGCCACAACTGCATGCGAAACAAACGAGTTAGCTTCAAATCCATGCTATATACATGCTTTAGCTGCAAATCAATTCAATGTAGAAGGTTTAGCTTCAAATCCATGAGAAACACATTATTTAGCTGCAAATCAGTGCGAAGTAGAAGGCTCGGGTTCAAATCAATGCAATTCAAATGGTTCATCTTCAAATACTTGTGAAAGACATGATTTAGCTTCAACTGCATGCGATACACATGATTTAGCTTCTAATCAATGCGATGTAGAAGGTTTAGCTTCAAATCCACGCGAAACAAATGATTTAGCTTCAAACACTTGGCGTATAAGTGATATAGCTTCAAATGCAGACTAATCAAACGAGTTAGCTTAAAAATCCACGCGATACACATGATTTATCTTCAAACACTTGCGATATAAGTGATGTAGATTCAACTGCAGGCAAAACGAACGAGTTAGCTTCAAATCCATGCGAAACACATGATATAGCTGCTAATCAATGTGATGTGGAAGGTTTAGCTTCAAATCCATGCGATACACAAGATTTAGCTTCCAATCAATGCGATGTAGAAGGTTCAGCTTCAAATCCATGAGACACATATGATTTAGCTTCAAATACTTGCGATATAAGTGATATAGCTTCAAAAGTTGGAGGAACAAACGAGGTGGCTTCAATTCCATGCGAAACAAATGATTTAGCTTCAAATCAATGCGAAGTAGAATGCGTAGCTTCAAGTCCATGCGAAAGAAATGGCTTAGCTACAAATACTTGTGATATACATTATTTAGCTACAACTGCATGCGAAACTAACGAGTTAGCTTCAAATCCATGCGAAACACACGATTTATTTTCAAATCAATGCGATGTAGAAGGTTTGCTTCAAATCTATAAGAGGTAGATGGTTTAGCTTCAAATCAATGGAATATAGAAGGTTTAGCTTCAAATCAATGCGATGTAGAAGGTTTAGCTTCAAATCCATGCGATACACAAGATTTAGCTTCAAATCAATGCGATGTATTAGGTTCAGCTTCAAATCCATGCGACACATATGATTTAGCTTCAAATACTTGCGATATAAGTGATATAGCTTCAAAAGCTGTAGGAACAAACGAGGTAGCTTCAATTCCATGCGAGACACATGAATCAGCTGCAAATCAATGCAATGTAGAAGGTTTAGCTTCAAATCCATGCGAAACACACGATTTATCTTCAAATCAATGCGATGTAGAAGGTTTGCTTAAAATCTATAACAGGTAGATGGTTTAGCTTCAAATCAATGGAATATAGAAGGTTTAGCTTCAAATAAATGCGATGTAGAAGGTTTTGCTTCAAATCCATGCGATACACAAGATTTAGCTTCAAATCAATGCGATGTATTAGGTTCAGCTTCAAATCCATGCGACACATATGATTTAGCTTCAAATACTTGCGATATAAGTGATATAGCTTCAAAAGCTGTAGGAACAAACGAGGTAGCTTCAATTCCATGCGAGACACATGATTTAGCTTCAAATCAATGCGATGTAGAAGGTTTAGCTTCATATCCAAGTGTAACACATGATTTAGCTTCAAATATTTGCGATATAAGTGATATAGCTTCGAATACAGGCGAAACGAACGAGTTAGCTTCAAATCCATGCGAAACACATGAATCAGCTGCAAATCAATGCAATGTAGAATGTTTAGCTTCAAATCCATGCGAAACACATGATTTAGCTGCAAACCAATGCGATGTAGAAGGTTTAGCTTCAAATCCATACGAAACACATGATTTAGCTTCAAATCAATTCGAAGGGCAAGGCTTAGATTCAAATCCATGCGAAACAAATGATTTAGCTTCAGATGAATGCGAAGTAGAAGGCTCAGCTTCAAATCCATGCGGCACATATGATTTAGCTTCAAATACTTGCGATATAAGTGATATAGCTTCAAAAGCTGTAGGAACAAACGAGGTAGCTTCAAATCCATGCGAAACACATGATTCAGCTGCTAATCAATGCGATGTAGAAGGTTTAGCTACAAATCCATGCGAGATACATTATTTAGCTGCAAATCAGTGCGAAGTAGAAGGCTCGGGTTCAAATCAATGCGATTCAAATGGTTAATATTCAAATACTTGTGAAAGACATGATTTAGCTTCAACTGCATGCGAAACACATGATTTAGCTTCAAATCAATGCGATGTAGAAGGTTTTGCTTCAAATCCACGCGAAACAAATGATTTAGCTTCAAACACTTGGGGTATACGTGATATAGCTTCAAATGCAGACTAATCAAACGAGTTAGCTTAAAAATCAACGCGATACACATGATTTATCTTCAAACACTTGCGATATAAGTGATGTAGATTCAACTGCAGGCAAAACGAAAGAGTTAGCTTCAAATCCATGCGAAACACGTGATATAGCTGCTAATCAATGTGATGTAGAAGGTTTAGCTTCAAATCCATGCGATACACAAGATTTAGCTTCAAATCAATGCGATGTAGAAGGTTCAGCTTCAAATCCATGCGACACATATGATTTAGCTTCAAATACTTGCGATATAAGTGATATAGCTTCAAAAGCTGTAGGAACAAACGAGGTAGCTTCACTTCCATGCGAGACACATGATTTAGCTTCAAATCAATGCGATGTAGAAGGTTTAGCTTCATATCCAAGTGTAACACATGATTTAGCTTCAAATATTTGCGATATAAGTGATATAGCATCGAATACAGGCGAAACGAACGAGTTAGCTTCAAATCCATGCGAAACACATGAATCAGCTGCAAATCAATGCAATGTAGAAGGTTTAGCTTCAAATCCATGCGAAACACATGATTTAGCTGCAAATCAATGCGATGTAGAAAGTTTAGCTTCAAATCCATACGAAACACATGATTTAGCTTCAAATCAATTCGAAGGACAAGGCTTAGATTCAAATCCATGCGAAACAAATGCTTTAGCTTCAAATCAATGCGAAGTAGAAGGCGTAGCTTCAAATCCATGCGAAACAAATGGTTTAGCTACAAATACTTGTGATATACATTATTTAGCTACAACTGCTTGCGAAACTAACGAGTTAGCTTCAAATCTATGCGAAACACACGATTTATCTTCAAATCAATGCGATGTAGAAGGTTTAGCTTCAAATCAATAAGAGGTAGAAGGTTTAGCTTCAAATCAATAGAATATAGAAGGTTTAGCTTCAAATCAATGCGATGTAGAAGGTTTAGCTTCAAATCCATACGAAACACATGATTTAGCTTCAAATCAATTCGAAGGGCAAGCCTTAGTTTCAAATCCATGCGAAACAAATGATTTAGCTTCAGATGAATGCGAAGTAGAAGGCTCAGTTTCAAATCCATGCGGCACATATGATTTAGCTTTAAATACTTGCGATATAAGTGACATAGTTTCAAATGGAGGCGAAACGAACGAGTTAGCTTCAAATCCATGCGAAACACATGATTTAGCTGCAAATCAATGTGATGTAGAAGGTTTAGCTTCAAATCCATGCGATACACAAGATTTAGCTTCAAATCAATGCGATGTAGAAGGTTCAGCTTCAAACCCATGCGACACATATGATTTAGCTTCAAATACTTGCGATATAAGTGATATAGCTTCAAAAGCTGGAGGAACAAACGAGGAGGCTTCAATTCCATGCGAAACAAATGATTTAGCTTCAAATCAATGCGAAGTAGAAGGCGTAGCTTCAAATCCATGCGAAACAAATGGTTTAGCTACAAATACTTGTGATATAGATTATTTAGCTACAACTGCATGCGAAACTAACGAGTTAGCTTCAAATCCATGCGATACACATGATTTAGCTTCAAATGAATGCGATGTGGAAGCTTTAGCTTCAAATCCATGCGATACACAAGATTTAGCTTCCAATCAATGCGATGTAGTAGGTTCAGCTTCAAATCCATGCGACACATATGATTTAGCTTCAAATACTTGCGATATAAGTGCTATAGCTTCAAAAGCTGTAGGAACAAACGAGGTAGCTTCAATTCCATGCGAGACACATGACTTATATTCAAATCCATGCGAAACACATGATTTAGCTGCAAATCAATGTGATGTAGAAGGCTTAGCTTCAAATCCATGCGATACACACGATTTATCTTCAAATCAATGCGATGTAGAAGGTTCAGCTTCAAACCCATGCGACACATATGATTTAGCTTCAAATACTTGCGATATAAGTGATATAGTTTCAAAAGCTGGAGGAACAAACGAGGAGGCTTCAAATCCATGCGAAACAAATGGTTTAGCTACAAATACTTGTGATATAGATTATTTGGCTACAACTGCATGCGAAACTAACGAGTTAGCTTCAAATCCACGCGAAACTCACGATTTATCTTCAAATCAATGCGATGTAGAAAGTTTAGCTTCAAATCCATACGAAACACATGATTTAGCTTCAAATCAATTCGAAGGACAAGGCTTAGATTCAAATCCATGCGAAACAAGTGATTTAGCTTCAAATGAATGCGAAGTAGAAGGCTTAGCTTCAAATCCATGCAAAACAAATGGTTTAGCTACAAATACTTGTGATATACATTATTTAGCTACAACTGCATGCGAAACAAACGAGTTAGCTACAAATCCATGCGATACACATGATTCAGCTTCAAATCTATGCGATGTAGAAGGTTTAGCTTCAAATCCATGCCATACTCAAGATTTAGCTTCCAATCATTGAGATGTAGAAGGTTTAGCTTCAAATCCATACGAAACACATGATTTAGCTTCAAATCAATTCGAAGGACAAGGCTTAGATTCAAATCCATGCGAAACAAATGATTTAGCTTCAAATGAATGCGAAGTAGAAGGCTTAGCTTCAAATCCATGCAAAACATATGGTTTAGCTACAAATACTTGTGATATACGTCATTTAGCTACAATTGCATGCGAAACGAACGAGTTAGCTTCAAATCCATGCGAAACACATGATTTAGCTGCAAATCAATGCGATAAAGAAGGTATAGCTTCAAATCCATGCGAAACAAATGATATAGCTTCAAACACTTGGGGTGTAAGTGATATAGCTTCAAATGAAGACTAATCAATCGTGTCAGCTTCAAAATCCATGCGACACACATGATTTAGCTTCAAATCAATGCGATGTAGAAGGGTTAGCATCAAATCCATGCGAAGCAAATGATTTAGCATCAGATACTTCTGATATAACTGATAAAGATTCAAATGCAGGGGAAACAAACGAGTTAGCATCAAATCCATGCAAAACACATAATTTAGCTGCAAATCAATGCGATGTAGAAGGTTTAGATTCAAAACAATAAGAGGTAGAAGGTTTAGCTTCAAATCAATAGAATGTAGATGGTTTAGCTTCTAATCAATGCGATGTAGAAGGTTTAGCTTCAAATCCATGCGATACACAAGATTTAGATTCTAATCAATGCGATGTAGAAGGATCAGCTTCAAATCCAAGCGACACATATGATTTAGCTTCATATACTTGCGATATAAGTGATATAGCTTCAAAAGCTGGAGGAACAAACGAGGAAGCTTCAATTCCATGCGAAACAAATGATTTAACTTCAAATCAATGCGAAGTAGAAGGCTTAGCTTCAGATCCATGCGATACACAAGATTTAGCTTCAAATCAATGCGATGTAGTAGGTTCAGCATTAAATCCATGCGATATAAGTGACATAGCTTCAAAAGCTGGAGGAACAAACTAGGTGGCTTCAATTCCATGCGAAACAAATGGTTTAGCTTCAAATCAATGCGAAGTAGAAGGCGTAGCTTCAAATCCATGCGAAACAAATGGTTTAACTACAAATACTTGTGATATACATTATTTAGCTACAACTGCATGCGAAACAAACGAGTTAACTTCAAATCCATGCGATGCACATGATTTAGCTTCAAATCAATGCGATGTAGAAGGTTCAGCTTCAAATCCATACGAAACACATGATTTAGCTTCAAATACTTGCGATGTAAGTGATATAGTTTCGAATACAGGCGAAACGAACGAGTTAGCTTCAAATCCATGCGAAACACATGATTTATCTGCAAATCAATGCGATGGAGAAGGTTTACCTTCAAATCCATGCGAAACAAATGATATAGTTTCAAACACTTGTGGTGTAAGTGATATAGCTTCAAATGAAGGCTAATCAAACGAGTTAGCTTCAAAATCCACGCGATATACATGATTTAGCTTCAAATACTAGCGATATAAGTCATGTAGATTCAACTGCAGGCGAACCGAACGAGTTAGTTTCAAATCCATGCGATATAAGTGATATAGCTTCGAATACAGGCGAAACGAACGAGTTAGCTTCAAATCCATGCGAAACACATGATTTAGCTTCAAATCAATGCGATGTAGAAGGTTTAGCTTCAAATCCATGCAAAACAAGTGATTTATCTTCCAATTAATGCGAAGTAGAAGGCTTAGCTTCAAATCCATGCGAATCAAATGGTTTAGCTTCAAATACTTGTGATATACGTTATTTAGATTTAACTGCATGCGCAACGAACGAGTCAGCTTCAAATCGATGCGAAACACATGATTTAGCTGCAAATCAATGCGATGAAGAAGATTTAGCTTCAAATCCAATGCGAAACAAATGATATAGCTTCAAACACATGGGGTGTAAGTGATATAGCTTCAAATGAAGACTAATCAATCTTGTTAGCTTCAAAATCCATGCGATACACATGATTTAGCTTCAAATCAATGCGATGTAGAAGGTTTAGCTTCAAATCAATGCGATGTAGAAGGATTAGCTTCAAATCCATGCGAAACAAATGATTTAGCATCAGATACTTCTGATATAACTGATATAGCTTCAAATGCAGGGGAAACAAACGAGTTAGCATCAAACCCATGCAAAACACATGATTTAGCTGCAAATCAATGCGATGTAGAAGGTTTAGCTTCAAAACAATAAGAGGTAGAATGTTTAGCTTCAAATCAATAGAATGTAGAAGCTTTAGCTTCAAATCAATGCGATGTAGAAGGTTTAGCTTCAAATCCATACGAAACACATGATTTACCTTCAAATCAATTCGAAGGACAAGGCTTAGATTCAAATCCATGCGAAACAAATGATTTAGCTTCAAATCAATACGATATAGAAGGTTTAGCTTCAAATCCATGCGATACACAAGATTTAGCTTCAAATCAATGCGATGTAGTAGGTTCAGCTTCAAATCCATGCTATATACATGCTTTATCTTCAAATCAATGCGATGTAGAAGGTTTAGCTTCAAATCCATGCGATACACAAGATTTAGCTTCAAATCAATGCAATGTAGTAGGTTCAACTTCAAATCCATGCGAAACATATGATGTAGCTTCAAATACTTGCGATATAAGTGATATAGCTTCAAAAGCTGTAGGAACAAACGAGGTAGCTTCAATTCCATGCTAAACACATGATTTAGCTTCAAACCAATGCGATGTAGAAGGTTTAGCTTCATATCCGCGCGAAACAAATGATTTACATTCAAATACTTGCGATATAAGTAATATAGCTTCAAATGCAGGAGAGACAAATGAGTTAGCTTCAAATCCACGCGAAACACATGATTCAACTTCAAATCAATACGATGTAGAATGTTTAGCTTCAAATCCGCGCGAAACAAACGATTTAGCTTCACATACTTGCGATATAAGTGATATAGCTTCAAATGCAGGCGAAACGAACGAGTTAGCTTCAAATCCGTGCGAAACACCTTGTATCTCTTCAAATCAATGCGAAATAGCAGACTTAGCTTCAAATCCATGCGAAACACATTATTTCGCTTCAAATGAATTGCGAAACACATGATTTAGCTGCAAATCAATGCGATGTAGAAGGTTTAGGTTCAAAACAATAAGAGGTAGAAGGTTTAGCTCCAATCAATAGAATGTAGTAGGTTTAACTTCAAATCAATGCGATGTAGAAGGTTTAGCTTCAAATCCATTCGAAACACAAGATTTAGCTTCAAATCAATTCGAAGGACAAGGCTTAGATTCAAATCCATGCGAAACACATGATTTAGCTGCAAATCAATGTGATGTAGAAGGTTTAGCTTCAAATCCATGCGATACACAAGATTTAGCTTCAAATCAATGCGATGTAGAAGGTTCAGCTTCAAATCCATGCGACACATATGATTTAGCTTCAAATACTTGCGATATAAGTGATATAGCTTGAAAAGCTGGAGGAACAAACGAGGTTGCTTCAATTCCATGCGAAACACATGATTTAGCTTCAAATCAATGCGAAGTAGAAGGCGTAGCTACAAATCCATGCAAAACAAATGGTTTAGCTACGAATACTTGTGATATACATTATTTAGCTACAACTGCATGCGAAATAAACGAGATAGCTTCAAATCCATGCTATATACATGATTTAGCTTCAAATCAATGCGATGTAGAAGGTTTAGCTTCAAATCCATGCGATACACAAGATTTAGATTCAAATCAATGCGATGTAGTAGGTTCAGCTTTAAATCCATGCGACACATTCGATTTAGCTTCAAATACTTGCGATATAAGTGATATAGCTTCAAAAGCTGTAGGAACAACCGAGGTAGCTTCAATTCCATGCGAGAAACATGATTTAGCTTCAAATCAATGCGATGTAGTAGGTTCAGCTTCAAATCCATGCTATATACATGCTTTATCTTCAAATCAATGCGATGTAGAAGGTTTAGCTTCAAATCCATGCGATACACAAGATTTAGCTTCAAATCAATGCAATGTAGTAGGTTCAACTTCAAATCCATGCGAAACATATGATGTAGCTTCAAATACTTGCGATATAAGTGATATAGCTTCAAAAGCTGTAGGAACAAACGAGGTAGCTTCAATTCCATGCTAAACACATGATTTAGCTTCAAACCAATGCGATGTAGAAGGTTTAGCTTCATATCCGCGCGAAACAAATGATTTACATTCAAATACTTGCGATATACGTAATATAGCTTCAAATGCAGGAGAGACAAATGAGTTAGCTTCAAATCCACGCGAAACACATGATTCAATTTCAAATCAATACGATGTAGAATGTTTAGCTTCAAATCCGCGCGAAACAAACGATTTAGCTTCACATACTTGCGATATAAGTGATATAGCTTCAAATGCAGGCGAAACGAACGAGTTAGCTTCAAATCCATGCGAAACACCTTGTATCTCTTCAAATCAATGCGAAATAGCAGACTTAGCTTCAAATCCATGCGAAACACATTATTTCGCTTCAAATGAATTGCGAAACACATGATTTAGCTGCAAATCAATGCGATGTAGAAGGTTTAGGTTCAAAACAATAAGAGGTAGAAGGTTTAGCTTCAAATCAATAGAATGTAGTAGGTTTAGCTTCAAATCAATGCGATGTAGAAGGTTTAGCTTCAAATCCATTCGAAACACAAGATTTAGCTTCAAATCAATTCGAAGGACAAGGCTTAGATTCAAATCCATGCGAAACACATGATTTAGCTGCAAATCAATGTGATGTAGAAGGTTTAGGTTCAAATCCATGCGATACACAAGATTTAGCTTCAAATCAATGCGATGTAGAAGGTTCAGCTTCAAATCCATGCGACACATATGATTTAGCTTCAAATACTTGCGATATAAGTGATATAGCTTGAAAAGCTGGAGGAACAAACGAGGTTGCTTCAATTCCATGCGAAACACATGATTTAGCTTCAAATCAATGCGAAGTAGATGGCGTAGCTACAAATCCATGCAAAACAAATGGTTTAGCTACGAATACTTGTGATATACATTATTTAGCTACAACTGCATGCGAAATAAACGAGATAGCTTCAAATCCATGCTATATACATGATTTAGCTTCAAATCAATGCGATGTAGAAGGTTTAGCTTCAAATCCATGCGATACACAAGATTTAGCTTCAAATCAATGCGATGTAGTAGGTTCAGCTTTAAATCCATGCGACACATTCGATTTAGCTTCAAATACTTGCGATATAAGTGATATAGCTTCAAAAGCTGTAGGAACAACCGAGGTAGCTTCAATTCCATGCGAGAAACATGATTTAGCTTCAAATCAATTCGAAGGACAAGGCTTATATTCAAATCCATGCGAAACAAATAATTTAGCTTCAAATCAATGCGATGTTGAAGGTTTAGCTTCAAATCCATGCGATACACATGATTTAGCTTCAAATACTTGCGATATAAGTGATCTAGCTTCAAATACAGGCGAAACGAACGAGTTAGCTCCAAATCAATGCGAAACACATGATTCAGCTGCAAATCAATGCGATGTAGAAGGTTTAGCTTCAAATCCATGCGAAAAAAATTATTTAGCTGCAAATAGGTGCGAAGTAGAAGGCTTGGGTTCAAATCAATGCGATTCAAATGGTTCATCTTCAAATACTTGTGAAAGACATGATTTAGCTTCAACTGCATGCGAAACACATGATTTAGCTGCAAATCAATGCGATGAAGAAGGTTTAGCTTCAAATCAATAAGAGGTAGAAGGTTCAGCTTCAAATCAATAGAATATAGAAGGTTTAGCTTCAAATCAATGCGATGTAGAAGGTTTAGCTTCAAATCCATACGAAACACATGATTTAGCTTCAAATCAATTCGAAAGACAAGGCTTAGATTCAAATCCATGCGAAACAAATGATTTAGCTTCAAATCAATGCGATGTAGAAGGTTTAGCTTCAAATCCATGCGATACACAAGATTTAGCTTCAAATCAATGCGATGTAGAAGGTTCAGCTTCAAATCCATGCGACACATATGATTTAGCTACAAATACTTGCGATATAAGTGATATAGCTTGAAAAGCTGTAGGATCAAACGAGGTAGCTTCAATTCCATGCGAGACACATGATGTAGCTTCAAATCAATGCGAAGTAGAAGGCGTAGCTTCAAATCCATACGAAACACATGATTTAGCTTCAAATCAATTCAAAGTACAATGCTTAGATTCAAATCCACGCGAGACAAATGATTTAGCTTCAAATGAATGCGAAGTAGAAGACGTAGCTTCAAATCCATGCAAAACAAATGATATAGCTTCAAACACTTGGGGTGTAAGTGATATAGCTTCAAATGAAGACTAATCAATCGTGTTAGCTTCAAAATCCATGCGACACACATGATTTAGCTTCAAATCAATGCGATGTAGAAGGGTTAGCATCAAATCCATGCGAAGCAAATGATTTAGCATCAGATACTTCTGATATAACTGATAAAGATTCAAATGCAGGGGAAACAAACGAGTTAGCATCAAATCCATGCAAAACACATAATTTAGCTGCAAATCAATGCGATGAAGAAGGTTTAGCTTCAAATCCACGCGAAACAAATGATATAGCTTCAAACACTTGGGGTGTAAGTGATATAGCTTCAAATGAAGACTAATCAATCGTGTTAGCTTCAAAATCCATGCGACACACATGATTTAGCTTCAAATCAATGCGATGTAGAAGGGTTAGCATCAAATCCATGCGAAGCAAATGATTTAGCATCAGATACTTCTGATATAACTGATAAAGATTCAAATGCAGGGGAAACAAACGAGTTAGCATCAAATCCATGCAAAACACATAATTTAGCTGCAAATCAATGCGATGTAGAAGGTTTAGATTCAAAACAATAAGAGGTAGAAGGTTTAGCTTCAAATCAATAGAATGTAGAAGGTTTAGCTTCTAATCAATGCGATGTAGAAGGTTTAGCTTCAAATCCATGCGATACACAAGATTTAGATTCTAATCAATGCGATGTAGAAGGATCAGCTTCAAATCCAAGCGACACATATGATTTAGCTTCATATACTTGCGATATAAGTGATATAGCTTCAAAAGCTGGAGGAACAAACGAGGAAGCTTCAATTCCATGCGAAACAAATGATTTAACTTCAAATCAATGCGATGTAGAAAGTTTAGCTTCAAATCCATACGAAACACATGATTTAGCTTCAAATAAATTCGAAGGGCAAGGCTTAGATTCAAATCCATGCGAAACAAATGATTTAGCTTCAGATGAAAGCGAAGTAGAAGGCTCAGCTTCAAATCCATGCGACACATATGATTTAGCTTTAAATACTTGCGATATAAGTGACATAGTTTCAAATGGAGGCGAAACGAACGAGTTAGCTTCAAATCCATGCGAAACACATGATTTAGCTGCAAATCAATGTGATGTAGAAGGTTTAGCTTCAAATCCATGCGATACACAAGATTTAGCTTCAAATCAATGCGATGTAGAAGGTTCAGCTTCAAACCCATGCGACACATATGATTTAGCTTCAAATACTTGCGATATAAGTGATATAGCTTCAAAAGCTGGAGGAACAAACGAGGAGGCTTCAATTCCATGCGAAACAAATGATTTAGCTTCAAATCAATGCGAAGTAGAAGGCGTAGCTTCAAATCCATGCGAAACAAATGGTTTAGCTACAAATACTTGTGATATAGATTATTTAGCTACAACTGCATGCGAAACTAATGAGTTAGCTTCAAATCCATGCGATACACATGATTTAGCTTCAAATGAATGCGATGTGGAAGCTTTAGCTTCAAATCCATGCGATACACAAGATTTAGCTTCCAATCAATGCGATGTAGTAGGTTCAGGTTCAAATCCATGCGACACATATGATTTAGCTTCAAATACTTGCGATATAAGTGATATAGCTTCAAAAGCTGTAGGAACAAACGAGGTAGCTTCAATTCCATGCGAGACACATGATTTAGCTTCAAATCAATGCGATGTAGAAGGTTTAGCTTCAAATCCAAACGAAACACATGTTTTAGCTTCAAATCAATTCGAAGGACAAGGCTTAGATTCAAATCCATGCGAAACAAATGCTTTAGCTTCAAATCAATGCGAAGTAGAAGGCGTAGCTTCAAATCCATGCGAAACAAATGGTTTAGCTACAAATACTTGTGATATACATTATTTAGCTACAACTGCATGCGAAACACATGATGTAGATTCAAATCAATGCGATGTAGAAGGTTTTGCTTCAAATCCATGCAAAACAAGTGATTTATCTTCCAATTAATGCGAAGTAGAAGGCTTAGCTTCAAATCCATGCGAATCAAATGGTTTAGCTTCACATACTTGTGATATACGTTATTTAGATTTAACTGCATCCGCAACGAACGAGTTAGCTTCAAATCCATGCGAAACACATGAATCAGCTCTTAATTAATGCAATGTAGAAGGTTTAGCTTCAAATCCATGCGAAACAAATGATATAGCTTCAAACGCTTGGGGTGTAAGTGATATAGCTTCAAATGACGACTAATCAAACGAGTTAGCTTCAAAATCCACGCGATACACATGATTTAGCTTCAAATACTAGCGATATAAGTGATGTAGATTCAACTGCAGGCGAAACGAACGTGTTATCTTCTTATCCATGCGAAACACATGATTTAGCTGCAAATCAATGCGATGTAGAAGGTTTATATTCAAATCCATGCGATACACATGATTAAGATTCAAATCAATGCGATGTAGAAGGTTTAGCTTCATATCCAAGTGAAACACATGATTTAGCTTCAAATATTTGCGATATAAGTGATATAGCTTCGAATACAGGCGAAACGAACGAGTTAGCTTCAAATCCATGCGAAACACATGAATCAGCTGCAAATCAATGCAATGTAGAAGGTTTAGCTTCTAATCCATGCGAAACACACGATTTATCTTCAAATCAATGCGATGTAGAAGGTTTAGCTTCAAATCCATGCGGCACATATGATTTAGCTTTAAATACTTGCGATATAAGTGACATAGTTTCAAATGGAGGCGAAACGAACGAGTTAGCTTCAAATCCATTCGAAACACATGATTTATCTTCAAATCAAAGCGATGTAGAAGGTTTAGCTTCAAATCCATGCGATACACAAGATTTAGCTTCAAATGAATGCGATGTAGTAGGTTCAGCTTCAAATCCATGCGACACATATGATTTAGCTTCAAATACTTGCGATATAAGTGATATAGCTTCAAAAGCTGTAGGAACAAACGAGGTAGCTTCAAATCCATGCGAAACACGTGATTCAGCTGCAAATCAATGCGATGTAGAAGGTTTAGCTACTAATCCATGCGAGACACATTATTTAGCTTCAAATCAATGCGAAGTAGAAGGCGTAGCTTCAAATCCATGCGAAACAAATGGTTTAGCTACAAATATTTGTGAAAGACATGATTTAGCTTCAACTGCATGCGAAACACATGATTTAGCTGCAAATCAATGCGATAAAGAAGGTATAGCTTCAAATCCATGCGAAACAAATGATATAGCTTCAAACACTTGGGGTGTAAGTGATATAGCTTCAAATGAAGACTAATCAATCGTGTTAGCTTCAAAATCCATGCGACACACATGATTTAGCTTCAAATCAATGCGATGTAGAAGGGTTAGCATCAAATCCATGCGAAGCAAATGATTTAGCATCAGATACTTCTGATATAACTGATAAAGATTCAAATGCAGGGGAAACAAACGAGTTAGCATCAAATCCATGCAAAACACATAATTTAGCTGCAAATCAATGCGATGTAGAAGGTTTAGATTCAAAACAATAAGAGGTAGAAGGTTTAGCTTCAAATCAATAGAATGTAGAAGGTTTAGCTTCTAATCAATGCGATGTAGAAGGTTTAGCTGCAAATCCATGCGATACACAAGATTTAGATTCTAATCAATGCGATGTAGAAGGATCAGCTTCAAATCCAAGCGACACATATGATTTAGCTTCATATACTTGCGATATAAGTGATATAGCTTCAAAAGCTGGAGGAACAAACGAGGAAGCTTCAATTCCATGCGAAACAAATGATTTAACTTCAAATCAATGCGAAGTAGAAGGCTTAGCTTCAGATCCATGCGATACACAAGATTTAGCTTCAAATCAATGCGATGTAGTAGGTTCAGCATTAAATCCATGCGATATAAGTGACATAGCTTCAAAAGCTGGAGGAACAAACGAGGTGGCTTCAATTCCATGCGAAACAAATGGTTTAGCTTCAAATCAATGCGAAGTAGAAGGCGTAGCTTCAAATCCATGCGAAACAAATGGTTTAACTACAAATACTTGTGATATACATTATTTAGCTACAACTGCATGCGAAACAAACGAGTTAACTTCAAATCCATGCGATGCACATGATTTAGCTTCAAATCCATGCGATGTAGAAGGTTCAGCTTCAAATCCATACGAAACACATGATTTAGCTTCAAATACTTGCGATATAAGTGATATAGTTTCGAATACAGGCGAAACGAACGAGTTAGCTTCAAATCCATGCGAAACACATGATTTATCTGCAAATCAATGCGATGGAGAAGGTTTACCTTCAAATCCATGCGAAACAAATGATATAGTTTCAAACACTTGTGGTGTAAGTGATATAGCTTCAAATGAAGGCTAATCAAACGAGTTAGCTTCAAAATCCACGCGATATACATGATTTAGCTTCAAATACTAGCGATATAAGTCATGTAGATTCAACTGCAGGCGAACCGAACGAGTTAGTTTCAAATCCATGCGATATAAGTGATATAGCTTCGAATACAGGCGAAACGAACGAGTTAGCTTCAAATCCATGCGAAACACATGATTTAGCTTCAAATCAATGCGATGTAGAAGGTTTAGCTTCAAATCCATTCGAAACACAAGATTTAGCTTCAAATCAATTCGAAGGACAAGGCTTAGATTCAAATCCATGCGAAACACATGATTTAGCTGCAAATCAATGTGATGTAGAAGGTTTAGGTTCAAATCCATGCGATACACAAGATTTAGCTTCAAATCAATGCGATGTAGAAGGTTCAGCTTCAAATCCATGCGACACATATGATTTAGCTTCAAATACTTGCGATATAAGTGATATAGCTTGAAAAGCTGGAGGAACAAACGAGGTTGCTTCAATTCCATGCGAAACACATGATTTAGCTTCAAATCAATGCGAAGTAGATGGCGTAGCTACAAATCCATGCAAAACAAATGGTTTAGCTACGAATACTTGTGATATACATTATTTAGCTACAACTGCATGCGAAATAAACGAGATAGCTTCAAATCCATGCTATATACATGATTTAGCTTCAAATCAATGCGATGTAGAAGGTTTAGCTTCAAATCCATGCGATACACAAGATTTAGCTTCAAATCAATGCGATGTAGTAGGTCAGCTTTAAATCCATGCGACACATTCGATTTAGCTTCAAATACTTGCGATATAAGTGATATAGCTTCAAAAGCTGTAGGAACAACCGAGGTAGCTTCAATTCCATGCGAGAAACATGATTTAGCTTCAAATCAATTCGAAGGACAAGGCTTATATTCAAATCCATGCGAAACAAATAATTTAGCTTCAAATCAATGCGATGTTGAAGGTTTAGCTTCAAATCCATGCGATACACATGATTTAGCTTCAAATACTTGCGATATAAGTGATCTAGCTTCAAATACAGGCGAAACGAACGAGTTAGCTCCAAATCAATGCGAAACACATGATTCAGCTGCAAATCAATGCGATGTAGAAGGTTTAGCTTCAAATCCATGCGAAAAAAATTATTTAGCTGCAAATAGGTGCGAAGTAGAAGGCTTGGGTTCAAATCAATGCGATTCAAATGGTTCATCTTCAAATACTTGTGAAAGACATGATTTAGCTTCAACTGCATGCGAAACACATGATTTAGCTGCAAATCAATGCGATGAAGAAGGTTTAGCTTCAAATCAATAAGAGGTAGAAGGTTCAGCTTCAAATCAATAGAATATAGAAGGTTTAGCTTCAAATCAATGCGATGTAGAAGGTTTAGCTTCAAATCCATACGAAACACATGATTTAGCTTCAAATCAATTCGAAAGACAAGGCTTAGATTCAAATCCATGCGAAACAAATGATTTAGCTTCAAATCAATGCGATGTAGAAGGTTTAGCTTCAAATCCATGCGATACACAAGATTTAGCTTCAAATCAATGCGATGTAGAAGGTTCAGCTTCAAATCCATGCGACACATATGATTTAGCTACAAATACTTGCGATATAAGTGATATAGCTTGAAAAGCTGTAGGATCAAACGAGGTAGCTTCAATTCCATGCGAGACACATGATGTAGCTTCAAATCAATGCGAAGTAGAAGGCGTAGCTTCAAATCCATACGAAACACATGATTTAGCTTCAAATCAATTCAAAGTACAATGCTTAGATTCAAATCCACGCGAGACAAATGATTTAGCTTCAAATGAATGCGAAGTAGAAGACGTAGCTTCAAATCCATGCAAAACAAATGGTTTAGCTACCAATACTTGTGATATACATTATTTAGCTACAACTGCATGCGAAACACATGATGTAGATTCAAATCAATGCGATGTAGAAGGTTTTGCTTCAAATCCATGCAAAACAAGTGATTTATCTTCCAATTAATGCGAAGTAGAAGGCTTAGCTTCAAATCCATGCGAATCAAATGGTTTAGCTTCACATACTTGTGATATACGTTATTTAGATTTAACTGCATCCGCAACGAACGAGTTAGCTTCAAATCCATGCGAAACACATGAATCAGCTCTTAATTAATGCAATGTAGAAGGTTTAGCTTCAAATCCATGCGAAACAAATGATATAGCTTCAAACGCTTGGGGTGTAAGTGATATAGCTTCAAATGACGACTAATCAAACGAGTTAGCTTCAAAATCCACGCGATACACATGATTTAGCTTCAAATACTAGCGATATAAGTGATGTAGATTCAACTGCAGGCGAAACGAACGTGTTATCTTCTTATCCATGCGAAACACATGATTTAGCTGCAAATCAATGCGATGTAGAAGGTTTATATTCAAATCCATGCGATACACATGATTAAGATTCAAATCAATGCGATGTAGAAGGTTTAGCTTCATATCCAAGTGAAACACATGATTTAGCTTCAAATATTTGCGATATAAGTGATATAGCTTCGAATACAGGCGAAACGAACGAGTTAGCTTCAAATCCATGCGAAACACATGAATCAGCTGCAAATCAATGCAATGTAGAAGGTTTAGCTTCAAATCCATGCGAAACACACGATTTATCTTCAAATCAATGCGATGTAGAAGGTTTAGCTTCAAATCCATGCGGCACATATGATTTAGCTTTAAATACTTGCGATATAAGTGACATAGTTTCAAATGGAGGCGAAACGAACGAGTTAGCTTCAAATCCATTCGAAACACATGATTTATCTTCAAATCAAAGCGATGTAGAAGGTTTAGCTTCAAATCCATGCGATACACAAGATTTAGCTTCAAATGAATGCGATGTAGTAGGTTCAGCTTCAAATCCATGCGACACATATGATTTAGCTTCAAATACTTGCGATATAAGTGATATAGCTTCAAAAGCTGTAGGAACAAACGAGGTAGCTTCAAATCCATGCGAAACACGTGATTCAGCTGCAAATCAATGCGATGTAGAAGGTTTAGCTACTAATCCATGCGAGACACATTATTTAGCTTCAAATCAATGCGAAGTAGAAGGCGTAGCTTCAAATCCATGCGAAACAAATGGTTTAGCTACAAATATTTGTGAAAGACATGATTTAGCTTCAACTGCATGCGAAACACATGATTTAGCTGCAAATCAATGCGATAAAGAAGGTATAGCTTCAAATCCATGCGAAACAAATGATATAGCTTCAAACACTTGGGGTGTAAGTGATATAGCTTCAAATGAAGACTAATCAATCGTGTTAGCTTCAAAATCCATGCGACACACATGATTTAGCTTCAAATCAATGCGATGTAGAAGGGTTAGCATCAAACCCATGCGAAGCAAATGATTTAGCATCAGATACTTCTGATATAACTGATAAAGATTCAAATGCAGGGGAAACAAACGAGTTAGCATCAAATCCATGCAAAACACATAATTTAGCTGCAAATCAATGCGATGTAGAAGGTTTAGATTCAAAACAATAAGAGGTAGAAGGTTTAGCTTCAAATCAATAGAATGTAGAAGGTTTAGCTTCTAATCAATGCGATGTAGAAGGTTTAGCTGCAAATCCATGCGATACACAAGATTTAGATTCTAATCAATGCGATGTAGAAGGATCAGCTTCAAATCCAAGCGACACATATGATTTAGCTTCATATACTTGCGATATAAGTGATATAGCTTCAAAAGCTGGAGGAACAAACGAGGAAGCTTCAATTCCATGCGAAACAAATGATTTAACTTCAAATCAATGCGAAGTAGAAGGCTTAGCTTCAGATCCATGCGATACACAAGATTTAGCTTCAAATCAATGCGATGTAGTAGGTTCAGCATTAAATCCATGCGATATAAGTGACATAGCTTCAAAAGCTGGAGGAACAAACGAGGTGGCTTCAATTCCATGCGAAACAAATGGTTTAGCTTCAAATCAATGCGAAGTAGAAGGCGTAGCTTCAAATCCATGCGAAACAAATGGTTTAACTACAAATACTTGTGATATACATTATTTAGCTACAACTGCATGCGAAACAAACGAGTTAACTTCAAATCCATGCGATGCACATGATTTAGCTTCAAATCCATGCGATGTAGAAGGTTCAGCTTCAAATCCATACGAAACACATGATTTAGCTTCAAATACTTGCGATATAAGTGATATAGTTTCCAATACAGGCGAAACGAACGAGTTAGCTTCAAATCCATGCGAAACACATGATTTATCTGCAAATCAATGCGATGGAGAAGGTTTACCTTCAAATCCATGCGAAACAAATGATATAGTTTCAAACACTTGTGGTGTAAGTGATATAGCTTCAAATGAAGGCTAATCAAACGAGTTAGCTTCAAAATCCACGCGATATACATGATTTAGCTTCAAATACTAGCGATATAAGTCATGTAGATTCAACTGCAGGCGAACCGAACGAGTTAGTTTCAAATCCATGCGATATAAGTGATATAGCTTCGAATACAGGCGAAACGAACGAGTTAGCTTCAAATCCATGCGAAACACATGATTTAGCTTCAAATCAATGCGATGTAGAAGGTTTAGCTTCAAATCCATTCGAAACACAAGATTTAGCTTCAAATCAATTCGAAGGACAAGGCTTAGATTCAAATCCATGCGAAACACATGATTTAGCTGCAAATCAATGTGATGTAGAAGGTTTAGGTTCAAATCCATGCGATACACAAGATTTAGCTTCAAATCAATGCGATGTAGAAGGTTCAGCTTCAAATCCATGCGACACATATGATTTAGCTTCAAATACTTGCGATATAAGTGATATAGCTTGAAAAGCTGGAGGAACAAACGAGGTTGCTTCAATTCCATGCGAAACACATGATTTAGCTTCAAATCAATGCGAAGTAGATGGCGTAGCTACAAATCCATGCAAAACAAATGGTTTAGCTACGAATACTTGTGATATACATTATTTAGCTACAACTGCATGCGAAATAAACGAGATAGCTTCAAATCCATGCTATATACATGATTTAGCTTCAAATCAATGCGATGTAGAAGGTTTAGCTTCAAATCCATGCGATACACAAGATTTAGCTTCAAATCAATGCGATGTAGTAGGTTCAGCTTTAAATCCATGCGACACATTCGATTTAGCTTCAAATACTTGCGATATAAGTGATATAGCTTCAAAAGCTGTAGGAACAACCGAGGTAGCTTCAATTCCATGCGAGAAACATGATTTAGCTTCAAATCAATTCGAAGGACAAGGCTTATATTCAAATCCATGCGAAACAAATAATTTAGCTTCAAATCAATGCGATGTTGAAGGTTTAGCTTCAAATCCATGCGATACACATGATTTAGCTTCAAATACTTGCGATATAAGTGATCTAGCTTCAAATACAGGCGAAACGAACGAGTTAGCTCCAAATCAATGCGAAACACATGATTCAGCTGCAAATCAATGCGATGTAGAAGGTTTAGCATCAAATCCATGCGAAAAAAATTATTTAGCTGCAAATAGGTGCGAAGTAGAAGGCTTGGGTTCAAATCAATGCGATTCAAATGGTTCATCTTCAAATACTTGTGAAAGACATGATTTAGCTTCAACTGCATGCGAAACACATGATTTAGCTGCAAATCAATGCGATGAAGAAGGTTTAGCTTCAAATCAATAAGAGGTAGAAGGTTCAGCTTCAAATCAATAGAATATAGAAGGTTTAGCTTCAAATCAATGCGATGTAGAAGGTTTAGCTTCAAATCCATACGAAACACATGATTTAGCTTCAAATCAATTCGAAAGACAAGGCTTAGATTCAAATCCATGCGAAACAAATGATTTAGCTTCAAATCAATGCGATGTAGAAGGTTTAGCTTCAAATCCATGCGATACACAAGATTTAGCTTCAAATCAATGCGATGTAGAAGGTTCAGCTTCAAATCCATGCGACACATATGATTTAGCTACAAATACTTGCGATATAAGTGATATAGCTTGAAAAGCTGTAGGATCAAACGAGGTAGCTTCAATTCCATGCGAGACACATGATGTAGCTTCAAATCAATGCGAAGTAGAAGGCGTAGCTTCAAATCCATACGAAACACATGATTTAGCTTCAAATCAATTCAAAGTACAATGCTTAGATTCAAATCCACGCGAGACAAATGATTTAGCTTCAAATGAATGCGAAGTAGAAGACGTAGCTTCAAATCCATGCAAAACAAATGGTTTAGCTACCAATACTTGTGATATACATTATTTAGCTACAACTGCATGCGAAACGAACGAGTTAGCTTCAAATCCATGCGATACACATGATTTAGCTTCAAATCAATGCGATGTGAAAGGTTTAGCTTCCAATCCATGCGAAACACATGATTTAGCTGCAAATCAATGCGATGAAGAAGGTTTAGCTTCAAATCCACGCGAAACAAATGATATAGCTTCAAACACTTGGGGTGTAAGTGATATAGCTTCAAATGAAGACTAATCAATCGTGTTAGCTTCAAAATCCATGCGACACACATGATTTAGCTTCAAATCAATGCGATGTAGAAGGGTTAGCATCAAATCCATGCGAAGCAAATGATTTAGCATCAGATACTTCTGATATAACTGATAAAGATTCAAATGCAGGGGAAACAAACGAGTTAGCATCAAATCCATGCAAAACACATAATTTAGCTGCAAATCAATGCGATGTAGAAGGTTTAGATTCAAAACAATAAGAGGTAGAAGGTTTAGCTTCAAATCAATAGAATGTAGAAGGTTTAGCTTCTAATCAATGCGATGTAGAAGGTTTAGCTTCAAATCCATGCGATACACAAGATTTAGATTCTAATCAATGCGATGTAGAAGGATCAGCTTCAAATCCAAGCGACACATATGATTTAGCTTCATATACTTGCGATATAAGTGATATAGCTTCAAAAGCTGGAGGAACAAACGAGGAAGCTTCAATTCCATGCGAAACAAATGATTTAACTTCAAATCAATGCGATGTAGAAAGTTTAGCTTCAAATCCATACGAAACACATGATTTAGCTTCAAATAAATTCGAAGGGCAAGGCTTAGATTCAAATCCATGCGAAACAAATGATTTAGCTTCAGATGAAAGCGAAGTAGAAGGCTCAGCTTCAAATCCATGCGACACATATGATTTAGCTTTAAATACTTGCGATATAAGTGACATAGTTTCAAATGGAGGCGAAACGAACGAGTTAGCTTCAAATCCATGCGAAACACATGATTTAGCTGCAAATCAATGTGATGTAGAAGGTTTAGCTTCAAATCCATGCGATACACAAGATTTAGCTTCAAATCAATGCGATGTAGAAGGTTCAGCTTCAAACCCATGCGACACATATGATTTAGCTTCAAATACTTGCGATATAAGTGATATAGCTTCAAAAGCTGGAGGAACAAACGAGGAGGCTTCAATTCCATGCGAAACAAATGATTTAGCTTCAAATCAATGCGAAGTAGAAGGCGTAGCTTCAAATCCATGCGAAACAAATGGTTTAGCTACAAATACTTGTGATATAGATTATTTAGCTACAACTGCATGCGAAACTAATGAGTTAGCTTCAAATCCATGCGATACACATGATTTAGCTTCAAATCAATGCGATGTAGAAGGGTTAGCATCAAATCCATGCGAAGCAAATGATTTAGCATCAGATACTTCTGATATAACTGATAAAGATTCAAATGCAGGGGAAACAAACGAGTTAGCATCAAATCCATGCAAAACACATAATTTAGCTGCAAATCAATGCGATGTAGAAGGTTTAGATTCAAAACAATAAGAGGTAGAAGGTTTAGCTTCAAATCAATAGAATGTAGAAGGTTTAGCTTCTAATCAATGCGATGTAGAAGGTTTAGCTGCAAATCCATGCGATACACAAGATTTAGATTCTAATCAATGCGATGTAGAAGGATCAGCTTCAAATCCAAGCGACACATATGATTTAGCTTCATATACTTGCGATATAAGTGATATAGCTTCAAAAGCTGGAGGAACAAACGAGGAAGCTTCAATTCCATGCGAAACAAATGATTTAACTTCAAATCAATGCGAAGTAGAAGGCTTAGCTTCAGATCCATGCGATACACAAGATTTAGCTTCAAATCAATGCGATGTAGTAGGTTCAGCATTAAATCCATGCGATATAAGTGACATAGCTTCAAAAGCTGGAGGAACAAACGAGGTGGCTTCAATTCCATGCGAAACAAATGGTTTAGCTTCAAATCAATGCGAAGTAGAAGGCGTAGCTTCAAATCCATGCGAAACAAATGGTTTAACTACAAATACTTGTGATATACATTATTTAGCTACAACTGCATGCGAAACAAACGAGTTAACTTCAAATCCATGCGATGCACATGATTTAGCTTCAAATCCATGCGATGTAGAAGGTTCAGCTTCAAATCCATACGAAACACATGATTTAGCTTCAAATACTTGCGATATAAGTGATATAGTTTCGAATACAGGCGAAACGAACGAGTTAGCTTCAAATCCATGCGAAACACATGATTTATCTGCAAATCAATGCGATGGAGAAGGTTTACCTTCAAATCCATGCGAAACAAATGATATAGTTTCAAACACTTGTGGTGTAAGTGATATAGCTTCAAATGAAGGCTAATCAAACGAGTTAGCTTCAAAATCCATGCGATATACATGATTTAGCTTCAAATACTAGCGATATAAGTCATGTAGATTCAACTGCAGGCGAACCGAACGAGTTAGTTTCAAATCCATGCGATATAAGTGATATAGCTTCGAATACAGGCGAAACGAACGAGTTAGCTTCAAATCCATGCGAAACACATGATTTAGCTTCAAATCAATGCGATGTAGAAGGTTTAGCTTCAAATCCATGCAAAACAAGTGATTTATCTTCCAATTAATGCGAAGTAGAAGGCTTAGCTTCAAATCCATGCGAATCAAATGGTTTAGCTTCAAATACTTGTGATATACGTTATTTAGATTTAACTGCATGCGCAACGAACGAGTCAGCTTCAAATCGATGCGAAACACATGATTTAGCTGCAAATCAATGCGATGAAGAAGATTTAGCTTCAAATCCAATGCGAAACAAATGATATAGCTTCAAACACATGGGGTGTAAGTGATATAGCTTCAAATGAAGACTAATCAATCTTGTTAGCTTCAAAATCCATGCGATACACATGATTTAGCTTCAAATCAATGCGATGTAGAAGGTTTAGCTTCAAATCAATGCGATGTAGAAGGATTAGCTTCAAATCCATGCGAAAAAAATGATGTAGCATCAGATACTTCTGATATAACTGATATAGCTTCAAATGCAGGGGAAACAAACGAGTTAGCATCAAACCCATGCAAAACACATGATTTAGCTGCAAATCAATGCGATGTAGAAGGTTTAGCTTCAAAACAATAAGAGGTAGAATGTTTAGCTTCAAATCAATAGAATGTAGAAGCTTTAGCTTCAAATCAATGCGATGTAGAAGGTTTAGCTTCAAATCCATACGAAACACATGATTTACCTTCAAATCAATTCGAAGGACAAGGCTTAGATTCAAATCCATGCGAAACAAATGATTTAGCTTCAAATCAATACGATATAGAAGGTTTAGCTTCAAATCCATGCGATACACAAGATTTAGCTTCAAATCAATGCGATGTAGTAGGTTCAGCTTCAAATCCATGCTATATACATGCTTTATCTTCAAATCAATGCGATGTAGAAGGCTTAGCTTCAAATCCATGCGATACACAAGATTTAGCTTCAAATCAATGCAATGTAGTAGTTTCAACTTCAAATCCATGCGAAACATATGATGTAGCTTCAAATACTTGCGATATAAGTGATATAGCTTCAAAAGCTGTAGGAACAAACGAGGTAGCTTCAATTCCATGCTAAACACATGATTTAGCTTCAAACCAATGCGATGTAGAAGGTTTAGCTTCATATCCGCGCGAAACAAATGATTTACATTCAAATACTTGCGATATAAGTAATATAGCTTCAAATGCAGGAGAGACAAATGAGTTAGCTTCAAATCCACGCGAAACACATGATTCAACTTCAAATCAATACGATGTAGAATGTTTAGCTTCAAATCCGCGCGAAACGAACGAGTTAGCTTCAAATCCATGCGAAACACCTTGTATCTCTTCAAATCAATGCGAAATAGCAGACTTAGCTTCAAATCCATGCGAAACACATTATTTCGCTTCAAATGAATTGCGAAACACATGATTTAGCTGCAAATCAATGCGATGTAGAAGGTTTAGGTTCAAAACAATAAGAGGTAGAAGGTTTAGCTTCAAATCAATAGAATGTAGTAGGTTTAGCTTCAAATCAATGCGATGTAGAAGGTTTAGCTTCAAATCCATTCGAAACACAAGATTTAGCTTCAAATCAATTCGAAGGACAAGGCTTAGATTCAAATCCATGCGAAACACATGATTTAGCTGCAAATCAATGTGATGTAGAAGGTTTAGCTTCAAATCCATGCGATACACAAGATTTAGCTTCAAATCAATGCGATGTAGAAGGTTCAGCTTCAAATCCATGCGACACATATGATTTAGCTTCAAATACTTGCGATATAAGTGATATAGCTTGAAAAGCTGGAGGAACAAACGAGGTTGCTTCAATTCCATGCGAAACACATGATTTAGCTTCAAATCAATGCGAAGTAGAAGGCGTAGCTACAAATCCATGCAAAACAAATGGTTTAGCTACGAATACTTGTGATATACATTATTTAGCTACAACTGCATGCGAAATAAACGAGATAGCTTCAAATCCATGCTATATACATGATTTAGCTTCAAATCAATGCGATGTAGAAGGTTTAGCTTCAAATCCATGCGATACACAAGATTTAGCTTCAAATCAATGCGATGTAGTAGGTTCAGCTTTAAATCCATGCGACACATTCGATTTAGCTTCAAATACTTGCGATATAAGTGATCTAGCTTCAAATACAGGCGAAACGAACGAGTTAGCTCCAAATCAATGCGAAACACATGATTCAGCTGCAAATCAATGCGATGTAGAAGGTTTAGCTTCAAATCCATGCGAAAAAAATTATTTAGCTGCAAATAGGTGCGAAGTAGAAGGCTTGGGTTCAAATCAATGCGATTCAAATGGTTCATCTTCAAATACTTGTGAAAGACATGATTTAGCTTCAACTGCATGCGAAACACATGATTTAGCTGCAAATCAATGCGATGAAGAAGGTTTAGCTTCAAATCAATAAGAGGTAGAAGGTTCAGCTTCAAATCAATAGAATATAGAAGGTTTAGCTTCAAATCAATGCGATGTAGAAGGTTTAGCTTCAAATCCATACGAAACACATGATTTAGCTTCAAATCAATTCGAATGACAAGGCTTAGATTCAAATCCATGCGAAACAAATGATTTAGCTTCAAATCAATGCGATGTAGAAGGTTTAGCTTCAAATCCATGCGATACACAAGATTTGGCTTCAAATCAATGCGATGTAGAAGGTTCAGCTTCAAATCCATGCGACACATATGATTTAGCTTCAAATACTTGCGATATAAGTGATATAGCTTGAAAAGCTGTAGGATCAAACGAGGTAGCTTCAATTCCATGCGAGACACATGATGTAGCTTCAAATCAATGCGAAGTAGAAGGCGTAGCTTCAAATCCATACGAAACACATGATTTAGCTTCAAATCAATTCGAAGTACAATGCTTAGATTCAAATCCACGCGAGACAAATGATTTAGCTTCAAATGAATGCGAAGTAGAAGACTTAGCTTCAAATCCATGCAAAACAAATGGTTTAGCTACCAATACTTGTGATATACATTATTTAGCTACAACTGCATGCGAAATAAACGAGATAGCTTCAAATCCATGCTATATACATGATTTAGCTTCAAATCAATGCGATGTAGAAGGTTTAGCTTCAAATCCATGCGATACACAAGATTTAGCTTCAAATCAATGCGATGTAGTAGGTTCAGCTTTAAATCCATGCGACACATTCGATTTAGCTTCAAATACTTGCGATATAAGTGATCTAGCTTCAAATACAGGCGAAACGAACGAGTTAGCTCCAAATCAATGCGAAACACATGATTCAGCTGCAAATCAATGCGATGTAGAAGGTTTAGCTTCAAATCCATGCGAAAAAAATTATTTAGCTGCAAATAGGTGCGAAGTAGAAGGCTTGGGTTCAAATCAATGCGATTCAAATGGTTCATCTTCAAATACTTGTGAAAGACATGATTTAGCTTCAACTGCATGCGAAACACATGATTTAGCTGCAAATCAATGCGATGAAGAAGGTTTAGCTTCAAATCAATAAGAGGTAGAAGGTTCAGCTTCAAATCAATAGAATATAGAAGGTTTAGCTTCAAATCAATGCGATGTAGAAGGTTTAGCTTCAAATCCATACGAAACACATGATTTAGCTTCAAATCAATTCGAATGACAAGGCTTAGATTCAAATCCATGCGAAACAAATGATTTAGCTTCAAATCAATGCGATGTAGAAGGTTTAGCTTCAAATCCATGCGATACACAAGATTTGGCTTCAAATCAATGCGATGTAGAAGGTTCAGCTTCAAATCCATGCGACACATATGATTTAGCTTCAAATACTTGCGATATAAGTGATATAGCTTGAAAAGCTGTAGGATCAAACGAGGTAGCTTCAATTCCATGCGAGACACATGATGTAGCTTCAAATCAATGCGAAGTAGAAGGCGTAGCTTCAAATCCATACGAAACACATGATTTAGCTTCAAATCAATTCGAAGTACAATGCTTAGATTCAAATCCACGCGAGACAAATGATTTAGCTTCAAATGAATGCGAAGTAGAAGACTTAGCTTCAAATCCATGCAAAACAAATGGTTTAGCTACCAATACTTGTGATATACATTATTTAGCTACAACTGCATGCGAAACGAACGAGTTAGCTTCAAATCCATGCGATACACATGATTTAGCTTCAAATCAATGCGATGTGAAAGGTTTAGCTTCTAATCCATGCGAAACACATGATTTAGCTGCAAATCAATGCGATGAAGAAGGTTTAGCTTCAAATCCACGCGAAACAAATGATTTAGCTTCAAACACTTGGGGTATAAGTGATATAGCTTCAAATGCAGACTAGTCAAACGAGTTAGCTTCAAAATCCACGCGATACACATGATTTAGCTTCAATTACTTGCGATATAAGTGATGTAGGTTCAACTTCAGGCGAAACGAACCAGTTAGCTTCAAATCCATGCGATACACAAGATTTAGCTTCAAATCAATGCGATGTAGAAGGTTCAGCTTCAAATCCATGCGACACATATGATTTAGCTTCAAATACTTGCGATATAAGTGATATAGCTTGAAAAGCTGGAGGAACAAACGAGGTTGCTCCAATTCCATGCGATACAAATGATTTAGCTTCAAATCAATGCGATGTAGAAGGTTTCGCTTCAAATCCATGCCATACACAAGATTTAGCTTCAAATAAATGCGATGTAGTAGGTTCAGCTTCAAATCCATGCGACACATATGATTAAGCTTCAAATACTTGCGATATAAGTGATATAGCTTCAAAAGCTGTAGGAACAAACGAGCTAGCTTCAATTCCATGCGAGACACATGATTTAGCTTCAAATCAATGCGAAGTAGAAGGCGTAGCTTCAAATCCATACGAAACACATGATTTAGCTTCAAATCAATTCGAAGTACAATGCTTAGATTCAAATCCACGCGAGACAAATGATTTAGCTTCAAATGAATGCGAAGTAGAAGACTTAGCTTCAAATCCATGCAAAACAAATGGTTTAGCTACCAATACTTGTGATATACATTATTTAGCTACAACTGCATGCGAAATAAACGAGATAGCTTCAAATCCATGCTATATACATGATTTAGCTTCAAATCAATGCGATGTAGAAGGTTTAGCTTCAAATCCATGCGATACACAAGATTTAGCTTCAAATCAATGCGATGTAGTAGGTTCAGCTTTAAATCCATGCGACACATTCGATTTAGCTTCAAATACTTGCGATATAAGTGATCTAGCTTCAAATACAGGCGAAACGAACGAGTTAGCTCCAAATCAATGCGAAACACATGATTCAGCTGCAAATCAATGCGATGTAGAAGGTTTAGCTTCAAATCCATGCGAAAAAAATTATTTAGCTGCAAATAGGTGCGAAGTAGAAGGCTTGGGTTCAAATCAATGCGATTCAAATGGTTCATCTTCAAATACTTGTGAAAGACATGATTTAGCTTCAACTGCATGCGAAACACATGATTTAGCTGCAAATCAATGCGATGAAGAAGGTTTAGCTTCAAATCAATAAGAGGTAGAAGGTTCAGCTTCAAATCAATAGAATATAGAAGGTTTAGCTTCAAATCAATGCGATGTAGAAGGTTTAGCTTCAAATCCATACGAAACACATGATTTAGCTTCAAATCAATTCGAATGACAAGGCTTAGATTCAAATCCATGCGAAACAAATGATTTAGCTTCAAATCAATGCGATGTAGAAGGTTTAGCTTCAAATCCATGCGATACACAAGATTTGGCTTCAAATCAATGCGATGTAGAAGGTTCAGCTTCAAATCCATGCGACACATATGATTTAGCTTCAAATACTTGCGATATAAGTGATATAGCTTGAAAAGCTGTAGGATCAAACGAGGTAGCTTCAATTCCATGCGAGACACATGATGTAGCTTCAAATCAATGCGAAGTAGAAGGCGTAGCTTCAAATCCATACGAAACACATGATTTAGCTTCAAATCAATTCGAAGTACAATGCTTAGATTCAAATCCACGCGAGACAAATGATTTAGCTTCAAATGAATGCGAAGTAGAAGACTTAGCTTCAAATCCATGCAAAACAAATGGTTTAGCTACCAATACTTGTGATATACATTATTTAGCTACAACTGCATGCGAAACGAACGAGTTAGCTTCAAATCCATGCGATACACATGATTTAGCTTCAAATCAATGCGATGTGAAAGGTTTAGCTTCTAATCCATGCGAAACACATGATTTAGCTGCAAATCAATGCGATGAAGAAGGTTTAGCTTCAAATCCACGCGAAACAAATGATTTAGCTTCAAACACTTGGGGTATAAGTGATATAGCTTCAAATGCAGACTAGTCAAACGAGTTAGCTTCAAAATCCACGCGATACACATGATTTAGCTTCAATTACTTGCGATATAAGTGATGTAGGTTCAACTTCAGGCGAAACGAACCAGTTAGCTTCAAATCCATGCGATACACAAGATTTAGCTTCAAATCAATGCGATGTAGAAGGTTCAGCTTCAAATCCATGCGACACATATGATTTAGCTTCAAATACTTGCGATATAAGTGATATAGCTTGAAAAGCTGGAGGAACAAACGAGGTTGCTCCAATTCCATGCGATACAAATGATTTAGCTTCAAATCAATGCGATGTAGAAGGTTTCGCTTCAAATCCATGCCATACACAAGATTTAGCTTCAAATAAATGCGATGTAGTAGGTTCAGCTTCAAATCCATGCGACACATATGATTAAGCTTCAAATACTTGCGATATAAGTGATATAGCTTCAAAAGCTGTAGGAACAAACGAGCTAGCTTCAATTCCATGCGAGACACATGATTTAGCTTCAAATCAATGCGATGTAGAAGGTTCAGCTTCAAATCCATACGAAACACAGGATTTAGCTTCAAATCAATTCGAAGTACAATGCTTAGATTCAAATCCATGCGAAACAAATGATTTATCTTCCAATTAATGAGAAGTAGAAGGCTTATCTTCAAATCCATGCGAATCAAATGGTGTAGCTTCAAATACTTGTGATATACATTATTTAGCTACAACTGCATGCGAAACTAACGAGTTAGCTTCAAATCCATGCGAAACACATGATTTAGCTGCAAATCAATGTGATGTAGAAGGTTTAGCTTCAAATCCATGCGATACACAAGATTTAGCTTCAAATCGATGCGATGTAGAAGGTTCAGCTTCAAATCCATGCGACACATATGATTTAGCTTCAAATACTTGCGATATAAGTGATATAGCTTGAAAAGCTGTAGGAACAAACGAGGTAGCTTGAATTCCATGCGAGACACATGATGTAGCTTCAAATCAATGCGAAGTAGAAGGCGTAGCTTCAAATCCATACGAAACACATGATTTAGCTTCAAATCAATTCGAAGTCCAATGCTTAGATTCAAATCCACGCGAAACAAATGATTTAGCTTCAAAAGAATGCGAAGTAGAAGACTTAGCTTCAAAACCATGCAAAACATATGGTTTAGCTACCAATACTTGTGATATACATTATTTAGCTACAACTGCATGCGAAACGAACGAGTTAGCTTCAAATCCATGCGATACACATGATTTAGCTTCAAATCAATGCGATGTGAAAGGATTAGCTTCAAAGCCATGCGATACACAAGATTTAGCTTCAAATAAATGCGATGTAGAAGGTATAGCTTCAAATCCACGCGAAACAAATGAGATAGCTTCAAACACTTGGGGTATAAGTGATATAGCTTCAAATGCAGACTAATCAAACGAGTTAGCTTCAAAATCCACGCAATACACATGATTTAGCTTCAATTACTTGCGATATAAGTGATGTAGGTTTAACTGCAGGCGAAACGAACGAGTTACCTTCAAATCCATGCGAAACACATAATTTAGCTGCAAATCAATGTGATGTAGAAGGTTTAGCTTCAAATCCATGCGATACACAAGATTTAGATTCAAATCAATGCGATGTAGAAAGTTCAGCATCAAATCCATGCGACACATATGAATTAGCTTCAAGTACTTGCGATATAAGTGATATAGCTTCAAAAGCTGGAGGAACAAACGAGGAAGCTTCACTTCCATGCGAAACAAATGATTTAAATTCAAATCAATGCGAAGTAGAAGGCTTACCTTCAGATCCATGCGATATACAAGATTTAGCTTCAAAACAATTCGATGTAGTAGGTTCAGATTCAAATCCATGCAATATAAGTGATATAGCTTCAAAAGCTGGAGGAACAAACGAGGTTGCTTCAATTCCATGCGAAACATATGATTTAGCTTCAAATCAATGCGAAGTAGAAGGAGTAGCTTCAAATCCATGCAAAACAAATGGTTTAGCTACGAATACTTGTGATATACATTATTTAGCTACAACTGCATGCGAAACTAACGAGTTAGCTTCAAATCCATGCGCGACACATGATTTAACTTCTAATCAATGCGATGTAGAAGGTTTAGCTTCAAATCCACGCGAAACAAATGATTTAGCTTCAAACACTTGGGGTATAAGTGATATAGCTTCAAATGCAGACTAATCAAACGAGTTAGCTTCAAAATCCACGCGATACACATGATTTAGCTTCAAACACTTGCGATATAAGTTATGTAGATTCAACTGCAGGCTACACGAACGAGTTAGCTTCAAATCCATGCGAAACACATGATTTAGCTGCAAATCAATGTGATGTAGAAGGTTTAGCTTCAAATCCATGCGATACACAAGATTTAGCTTCAAATCAATGCGATGTAGAAGGTTCAGCTTCAAACCCATGCGACACATATGATTTAGCTTCAAATACTTGCGATATAAGTGATATAGCTTCAAAAGCTGGAGGAACAAACGAGGAGGCTTCAATTCCATGCGAAACAAATGATTTAGCTTCAAATCAATGCGAAGTAGAAGGCGTAGCTTCAAATCCATGCGAAACAAATGGTTTAGCTACAAATACTTGTGATATAGATTATTTAGCTACAACTGCATGCGAAACTAACGAGTTAGCTTCAAATCCATGCGATACACATGATTTAGCTTCAAATGAATGCGATGTGAAAGCTTTAGCTTCAAATCCATGCGATACACAAGATTTAGCTTCCAATCAATGCGATGTAGTAGGTTCAGCTTCAAATCCATGCGACACATATGATTTAGCTTCAAATACTTGCGATATAAGTGATATAGCTTCAAAAGCTGTAGGAACAAACGAGGTAGCTTCAATTCCATGCGAGACACATGATTTATATTCAAATCCATGCGAAACACATGATTTAGCTGCAAATCAATGTGATGTAGAAGGCTTAGCTTCAAATCCATGCGATACACACGATTTATCTTCAAATCAATGCGATGTAGAAGGTTCAGCTTCAAACCCATGCGACACATATGATTTAGCTTCAAATACTTGCGATATAAGTGATATAGTTTCAAAAGCTGGAGGAACAAACGAGGAGGCTTCAAATCCATGCGAAACAAATGGTTTAGCTACAAATACTTGTGATATAGATTATTTAGCTACAACTGCATGCGAAACTAACGAGTTAGCTTCAAATCCATGCGATACACATGATTTAGCTTCAAATGAATGCGATGTGGAAGCTTTAGCTTCAAATCCATGCGATACACAAGATTTAGCTTCCAATCAATGCGATGTAGTAGGTTCAGCTTCAAATCCATGCGACACATATGATTTAGCTTCAAATACTTGCGATATAAGTGATATAGCTTCAAAAGCTGTAGGAACA
>NW_027477748.1:0-58064 GCF_051020955.1 Megalopta genalis | reverse complement strand
ACAAGTATTTGAAGCTATACCATTTGTTTCGCGTGGATTTGAAGATAATCCTTCTAGTTCACATTGATATTTAGCTAACTCGATTGTTTCGCCTGCACTTGAAGCTATATCACTTATATCGCTATTATCTGAAGATAAATCATTTGTTTCTCGTGTATTTGTAGCTAAGCCTTCTACATCGCATTGATTTGAAGCTAAATCATGCGTTTCGCATGGATTTTAATCTAACCCGTTTGTTTCGCCTGCATTTGAATCCGAATCACGTATATCACAAATATTTGAAGCTGAACCATTTGTTTCGCATGCATTTGTAACTAAGCCTTCTTCTTCGCATTGATTTGAAGCTGTATCATGTGTTTCGCTTGAATTTGAAGCGAACATGTTTGTTTCACATGCAGTTGAAGCTAAATCATGTATATCACAAGTATTTGCAGCTGAACTATTTGCTACGCATGAATATTAAGCTAAACCATGTGTTACGAATGAATTTGAAGCTGAATCATGTATTTCGCCTGCATTTGATGCTAAATCATGTATATCATAGGTATTTGAAGTTAAAGCATTTCTTTCGCATGGATTCGAAGGTAAGCCTTCTACTTCGCATTGATTTGAAGCTAAATCATGCATTTCGCATGGATTTGAAACTAAACCATTTGTTTCGCATGGATTCGAAGATCTGCATTCTAGTTCACATTGATTTGAAGCTAAATCATGCATTTCGCATGGATTTGAAACTAAACCATTTGTTTCGCATGGATTCGAAGATCTGCATTCTAGTTCGCATTGATTTAAAGCTAAATCACGTGTTTCGCATAGATTAGAAGCTAACTCGTTTGTTTCGCATTCATTTGAAACTATATCACTTCTATCGCAAGTATTTGAAGCTAAATCATGTTTTTCGCATGTATTTGAAGATAAGCCTTCTACTTCGCATTGATTTCAAGCTAAATCATGTGTTTCGCATGCATTTGATCCTAACTCGATTGATTCGCATGCAGTTGAAGCTAAATCATGTATATCACAAGTATTTGAAGCTAAACCATTTGATTCCCATGGATTTGATGCAAAGCCTACTACTTCGCATTGATTTGAAGCTAAATCATGTGTTTCGCATGGATTTGAAGCTAACTCGTTTGTTTCGCCTGCACTTGAAGCTATATCACTTATATCGTTATTATCTGAAGGTAAATCATTTGTTTCTCATGTATTTGTAGCTAAGCCTTCTACATCGCATTGATTTGAAGCTAAATCATGCGTTTCGCATGGATTTTAAGCTAACCCGTTTGTTTTGCCTGCATTTGAAGCTATATCACTTATATTCGCATGTATTTGAAGCAAAACCTTTCTTTTCGCATGGTTTTGAAGCTAAGCCTTCTACTTCGCATTAATTTGAAGTTAAATCATGTGTTACGCTTGGATTTGAAGCTAACTCGTTTGTTTCGCTTGCATTTGAAGCTAAATCATGTATATCACAAGTATTTGAAGCTTAACCGTTTGTTTCGCCTGGATTCGAAGATAAGCCTTATACTTCGAAATGAATTGAAGCTAATTCATGTGTTGCGCACGGATTTTATGCTAATCCTTCTACTTCGCATTGATTTGAAGCTAAATCATGTGTTTCGAAAGGATTTGTAGTTAACTCGTTTATTTCGTCTGAATTTGAAGCTAATTCATGCATATCACAAGTATTTGAAGCTAAACAATCTGTTTCGTGTGGATTCGGAAATCAGCCTTCTGCTTCGCATTGATTTGAAGCTAAATCATGTGGTTCGCATGGATTTGAAGCTAACTCGTTTGTTTCGCCTGCATTTGAAGCTAAATCATGTATATGACAAGTATTTGAAGCTAAACCATTTGTTTCGCATGGATTCGAAGATAAGCCTTATACTTCGCATTGATTTGATGCTAAATCATGTGTTTCATTTGGATTTGAGGCTAACTCGTTTGTTTCGCATGCTGTTAAATGTAAATCATGTATATCACAAGTATTTGAAGCTAAACAATTTGTTTCGCATGGATTCGAAGATAAGCCTACTACTTCGCATTGATTTAAAGCAAAATCATGTGTTTCGCATGGATTTGAAGCTAAACAATCTGTTTCGATATGGATTCTGTGATCAGCCATCTACATCGCATTGATTTGAAGCTAAATCATGTGATTCGCTTGGATTTGGAGCTAACTCGTTTGTTTCGCATGCAGTTGAAGCTATATCATGTATATCACAGGTATTTGAAGCTAAACCATTAGTTTCGCATTTATTCGAAGATAAGCCTTCTACTTCGCATTGATTTGAAGCTAAATCATGTGTTTCGAAAGGATTTGTAGTTAACTCGTTTGTTTCGCCTGAATTTGAAGCTAATTCATGTATATCACAAGTATTTGAAGCTAAACAATCTGTTTCGTGTGGTTTCGGAAATCAGCCTTCTGCTTCGCATTGATTTGAAGCTAAATCATGTGGTTCGCATGGATTTGAAGCTAACTCGTTTGTTTCGCCTGCATTTGAAGCTAAATCATGTATATGACAAGTATTTGAAGCTAAACCATTTGTTTCGCATAGATTCGAAGATCAGCCTTCTTCTTCGCATTGATTTGAAGCTAAATCATGTGTTTCGAAAGGATTTGTAGTTAACTCGTTTGTTTCGCCTGAATTTGAAGCTAATTCATGTATATCACAAGTATTTGAAGCTAAACCATTTGTTTCGCATGGATCTGAAGCTAAGCCTACTACTTCGCATTGATTCGAAGCTAAATCAAGTGTTCCGCTTGGATTTGAAGATAAGCCATCTACTTCGCTTTGATTTGAATCTAAATCATGTGTCTCGCATTGATTTGAAGCTAAATCATGTGTTTCGCATTAATTTGATGATAACTCGTTCGTTCGTCTGCATTTGAAGTTATTTCATTTATATCGCAAGTATTTCAATCTAAATCATGTGTTTCGCTCGGATTTAAAGCTGAGCCTTCTACTTCCCATTCATTTGATGCTAAATCATATGTTCCGCTCGGATTTGAAGCTAACTGTTTGTTCCGCCTGCATTTGAAGCTATATCACATATATTGCAAGTATTTGAAGCTAAATCATTTGTTTCGCATGGATTTGAAGCTGACTCGTTTGTTTCGCATGGATTTGAAGCTAAGCCGTTAACTTCGCATTGATTTGAAGCTAAATCATGTGTTTCGCATGAATTTCAAGATAATTCGTTTGTTTCGCACGCGGTTGAAGCTAAATCATGTATATCACAAGTATTTTCAGCTAAACCATTTGATTCGCATGGATTTGAAACTAAGCCTTCCACTTCCCATTGATTTGAAGCAAAATCATGTGACTCGCATGGATTTGAACCTCACTCGTTCGTTTCAGCTGCATTTGAAACTAAATCATGTATATCACAAGTATTTGAAGCTATACCATTTGTTTCGCGTGGATTTGAAGATAATCCTTCTAGTTCACATTGATATTTAGCTAACTCGATTGTTTCGCCTGCACTTGAAGCTATATCACTTATATCGCTATTATCTGAAGATAAATCATTTGTTTCTCGTGTATTTGTAGCTAAGCCTTCTACATCGCATTGATTTGAAGCTAAATCATGCGTTTCGCATGGATTTTAATCTAACCCGTTTGTTTCGCCTGCATTTGAATCCGAATCACGTATATCACAAATATTTGAAGCTGAACCATTTGTTTCGCATGCATTTGTAACTAAGCCTTCTTCTTCGCATTGATTTGAAGCTGTATCATGTGTTTCGCTTGAATTTGAAGCGAACATGTTTGTTTCACATGCAGTTGAAGCTAAATCATGTATATCACAAGTATTTGCAGCTGAACTATTTGCTACGCATGAATATTAAGCTAAACCATGTGTTACGAATGAATTTGAAGCTGAATCATGTATTTCGCCTGCATTTGATGCTAAATCATGTATATCATAGGTATTTGAAGTTAAAGCATTTCTTTCGCATGGATTCGAAGGTAAGCCTTCTACTTCGCATTGATTTGAAGCTAAATCATGCATTTCGCATGGATTTGAAACTAAACCATTTGTTTCGCATGGATTCGAAGATCTGCATTCTAGTTCACATTGATTTGAAGCTAAATCATGCATTTCGCATGGATTTGAAACTAAACCATTTGTTTCGCATGGATTCGAAGATCTGCATTCTAGTTCGCATTGATTTGAAGCTAAATCACGTGTTTCGCATAGATTAGAAGCTAACTCGTTTGTTTCGCATTCATTTGAAACTATATCACTTCTATCGCAAGTATTTGAAGCTAAATCATGTGTTTCGCATGTATTTGAAGATAAGCCTTCTACTTCGCATTGATTTCAAGCTAAATCATGTGTTTCGCATGCATTTGAACCTAACTCGATTGATTCGCATGCAGTTGAAGCTAAATCATGTATATCACAAGTATTTGAAGCTAAACCATTTGATTCCCATGGATTTGATGCAAAGCCTACTACTTCGCATTGATTTGAAGCTAAATCATGTGTTTCGCATGGATTTGAAGCTAACTCGTTTGTTTCGCCTGCACTTGAAGCTATATCACTTATATCGTTATTATCTGAAGGTAAATCATTTGTTTCTCATGTATTTGTAGCTAAGCCTTCTACATCGCATTGATTTGAAGCTAAATCATGCGTTTCGCATGGATTTTAAGCTAACCCGTTTGTTTTGCCTGCATTTGAAGCTATATCACTTATATTCGCATGTATTTGAAGCAAAACCTTTCTTTTCGCATGGTTTTGAAGCTAAGCCTTCTACTTCGCATGAATTTATAGCTAAATCATGCGTTTCGCATGGATTTTAAGCTAACCCGTTTGTATTGCCTGCATTTGAAGCTATATCACTTATATCGCAATTATCCGAATATAAATCATTTGTTTCTCATGTATTTGTAGCTAAGCCTTCTACATCGCATTGATTTGAAGCTAAATCATGTGTTTCGCATGGATTTGAAGATAACTCGCCTGTTTCGCATGCAGTTGAAGCTATATCACTTATATTCGCAAGTATTTGAAACCAAATCATTCGGTTTGCAAGGTTTTGAAGGTAAGCCTTATACTTCGCATTGATTTGATGCTAAATCATGTGTTTCGCATGGATTTGAAGATAACTCGTTTATTTCGCATGCATTTGAAACTATATCACTTATATTCACAGGTATTTGAAGCCAAATCATTCGGTTCGCATGGATTTGAAGCTAAGCCTTCTACTTCGCATTAATTTGAAGTTAAATCATGTGTTACGCTTGGATTTGAAGCTCACTCGTTTGTTTCGCCTGCATTTGAAGCTTAATCATGTATATCACAAGTATTTGAAGGAAAACCATTTGTTTTGTACCTAAATCATGTGTTTCGCTTGGATTTGAAGCTAACTCGTTTGTTTCGCCTGCATTTGAAACTATATCACTTATATCGCAAGCATTTGAAGCTAAATCGATCGTTTAGCATGGATTTGAAGCTAAGCCTTCTACATCGCATTGGTTTGAAGCTAAATCATGCATTTAGCATTGATTCGAAGCTAACTCGTTTGATTCGCTTGCTGTTGAATCAAAATCACGTATATCACAAGTATTTGAAACTAAACCATTTGTTTCGCATGGATTCGAAGATCAGCCTTCTAGTTCGCATTGATTTGAAGCAAAATCACGTGTTTCGCATAGATTAGAAGCTAACTCGTTTGTTTCGCATTCATTTGAAGCTATATCACTTCTATCGCAAGTATTTGAAGCTAAATCATGTGTTTCGCATGTATTTGAAGATAAGCCATCTACTTCGCATTGATTTAAAGCAAAATCATGTGTTTCGAATGGATTTGAAGCTAAACAATCTGTTTCGATATGGATTCTGTGATCAGCCATCTACATCGCATTGATTTGAAGCTAAATCATGTGATTCGCTTGGATTTGGAGCTAACTCGTTTGTTTCGCATGCAGTTGAAGCTATATCATGTATATCACAGGTATTTGAAGCTAAACCATTAGTTTCGCATTTATTCGAAGATAAGCCTTCTACTTCGCATTGATTTGAAACTAAATCATGTGTTTCGAAAGGATTTGTAGTTAACTCGTTTGTTTCGCCTGAATTTGAAGCTAATTCATGTATATCACAAGTATTTGAAGCTAAACAATCTGTTTCGTGTGGTTTCGGAAATCAGCCTTCTGCTTCGCATTGATTTGAAGCTAAATCATGTGGTTCGCATGGATTTGAAGCTAACTCGTTTGTTTCGCCTGCATATGAAGCTAAATCATGTATATGACAAGTATTTGAAGCTAAACCATTTGTTTCGCATAGATTCGAAGATCAGCCTTCTTCTTCGCATTGATTTGAAGCTAAATCATGTGTTTCGAAAGGATTTGTAGTTAACTCGTTTGTTTCGCCTGAATTTGAAGCTAATTCATGTATTTCACAAGTATTTGAAGCTAAACCATTTGTTTCGCATGGATCTGAAGCTAAGCCTTCTACTTCGCATTGATTCGAATCTAAATCAAGTGTTCCGCTTGGATTTGAAGATAAGCCATCTACTTCGCTTTGATTTGAATCTAAATCATGTGTCTCGCATTGATTTGAAGCTAAATCATGTGTTTCGCATTAATTTGATGATAACTCGTTCGTTCGTCTGCATTTGAAGTTATTACATTTATATCGCAAGTATTTCAGTCTAAATCATGTGTTTCGCTCGGATTTAAAGCTGAGTCTTCTACTTCCCATTGATTTGATGCTAAATCATATGTTCCGCTCGGATTTGAAGCTAACTGTTTGTTCCGCCTGCATTTGAATCTATATCACATATATTGCAAGTATTTGAAGCTAAATCATATGTTTCGCATGGATTTGAAGCTGACTCGTTTGTTTCGCATGGATTTGAAGCTAAGCCGTTAACTTCGCATTGATTTGAAGCTAAATCATGTGTTTCGCATGAATTTCAAGATAATTCGTTTGTTTCGCACGCGGTTGAAGCTAAATCATGTATATCACAAGTATTTTCAGCTAAACCATTTGATTCGCATGGATTTGAAACTAAGCCTTCCACTTCCCATTAATTTGAAGCAAAATCATGTGACTCGCATGGATTTGAACCTCACTCGTTCGTTTCAGCTGCATTTGAAACTAAATCATGTATATCACAAGTATTTGAAGCTATACCATTTGTTTCGCATGTATTTGAAGATAAGACTTTGTCATCGCATTGATTTGAAACTAAATCATGTGTTTCACTTGGATATGAAGCTAAGCCTTCTACTTAGCATCGATTTGAAGCTAAATTACGTGTCTCGCATGGATTTAAAGTTAACTCGTTTGTTTCGACTGCATTTCAAGCTATATCACTTATATTCACAAGTATGTGATGCTAAATCATTCGTTTCGCATGGATTTGAAGCTAAGCCTTCAACTTCGCATTGATGTGAAACTAAATCATGTGTTTCGCTTGTATTTGAAGCTAACTCGTTTGTTTCGCATGCAGTAGAATCTAAATCATGAATATCACAAGTATTTGAAGCTAAATCATTTGTTTCGCACGGATTCGAAGATAACCATCCTACTTCGCATTGATTTGAAGCTAATTCATGTGTTTCGCTTTGATTTTAAACTAAATCGTTTGTTTCGCATGCAGTTGAAACTCAGACATTTATATCGCAAGTATTTCAAGCTAAACCATTTGTTTCACATGGATTTGAATCTAAGCCTTCTACTTCGCATTGATTTGAAGCTAAATCATGTGATTCGCACGGATTTGAAGCTAAGCCTTCTACTTCGCATTGATTTGTAGCTAAATCATGAATATCACAAGTATTTGAATCTACAACTTTTGATTCGCACGGATTTGAAGCTAAGGCTTCTACTTCGCATTTATTTGAGGCTAAATCATGTGTTTCGCTTGCATTTGAAGCTAACTCGTTTTTTTCGCATGCAGTTGAATCTAAATCATGTATATCACAAGTATTCGAAGCTGAACCATTTGTTTCGCATAGATTTGAAGCTAAGCCTTCTACATGACATTGATTGGAATTTAAATCATGTGTTTCGCATGGATTTGAAGCTAACTCGTTAGTGTCGCCTGCATTTGAAGCTATGTCACTTATATTCGGAAGTATTTGAAGCTAAACCATTCGTTTCGCACGGATTGGACGCTAAGCCTTTTGCTTCCCATTGATTTGATACTAAATCATGTGTTTCGCATGGATTTGAAGATAACTCGTTTCTGACGCCTGCATTTTAAGCTATATCACTTATATTCGCAAGTATTTGAAGCTAAACCATTCGTTTCGCATGGATTTGAAGCTAAGCCTTCTGCTTCGCATTGATTTGAAGCGAAATCATGTGTTTCGCTTGTATTTGAAGCTAACTGGTTGGTTTCGCATGCAGTTGAAGCTAAATCATGTATATCATAAGTATTTGTACTAAACCATTTGTTTCGCATGGATTCGAAGATAGGCCTTCTATTTCGCATTGAATTGAAGCTAAATCATGTATCTCGCATGTATTTGAAGCTAACACGTTTGTTTCGCATGCTGTTGAAGCTAAGTCATGTATAACACAAGTATTTGAAGCCAAACAACCTGTTTCGTGTGGATTCGGAGATCAGCCTCCTACTTCGCATTGATTTGAAGCTAAATCATATGTTTCGCTTGGATTTGAACCCAACTCGTTTGTTTCGCATGCAGTTGAAGCTAAATCATGAATATCACAAGTATTTGAAGCCAAACCATTTGTTTCGCACGGATTCGAAGATAACCCTTCTACTTCGCATTGATTTGAAGCTAAATCATGTGTTTCGCATGGATTTGAAGCTAACTCGTTTGTATTGCTTGCTTTTGAATGTAAATCATGTATAACACAAGTATTTGAAGCTAAACCATTTGTTTCGCATGGTTTCGAAGATAACCCTTCTACTTCGCATTGATTTGAAGCTAAATCACGTGTTTCTCTTGGATTTGAAGCTAACTCATTTTTATCGCATGCAGTTGAAGCTAAATCATGTATATCACAGGTATTTGAAGCTAAACCATTTGTTTCGCACGGATTCGAAGATAACCCTTCTACTTCGCATTGATTTGAAGCTTAATCATGTGTTTCGCATGGATTTGAAGCTAACTCGATTGTCTCGCATGCAGTTGAAACTAAATCATGTTTATCACAAGTATTTGAAGCTAAACCATTCGATTCCCATGGAACTGAATCTAAGCCTCCTACTTCGCATTGGTTTGGTGCTAAATCATGTGTTTCGCATGGATTTGATGCTGAATCATGTGATTCGCATGGATTTGAAGCTTACTCGTTTGTTTCGCATGCAGTTGAAGCTAAATCATGTACATCACAAGAATTTGAAGCTAAATCATCTGTTTCGTGTGGATTGGAAGATCAGCCTTCTACTTCGCATTGATTTGAAGCTAAATCATGTGTTTCGCTTGTATTGGAAGCTAACTCGTTTTTTCCGCATGCAGTCGAAGCTAAATCATGTATATCATAAGTATTTGAGCCTGAGCCATTTGTTTCGCATGGATTCGAAGATCAGCCTCCTACTTCGCGTTTATTTGAAGCTAAATTATGTGTTTCGCATGGATTTGAAGCTGACTCGTTTGTTTCGCCTGCATTTGAAGCTATATCATGTATATCACAAGTATTTGAATCTTAACCATTTGATTCCCATGAATAGTACGCTAAACCATGTCTTTGGAATGAATTTGAAGCTAAATCATGTGTTTTGAATGGATTTGAAGCTAGCTCGTTTGGTTCGCATGCATTTGAAGCTAAATCATGTATATCACATATAATTGAAGCTAAACCATTTGTTTCGCATGGATTCGAAGATAAGCCTTCTACTTCGCATTGATTTGAAGCTAAATCATGTCTACCGCTAGGATTTGAAGCTAACTCGTTTGTTTCGCATGCAGTTGAAGCTAAATCATGTTCATCACAAGTATTTGAAGCTGCATCATCTGTTTCGAATGCAGTTGAAGCTAAATCATGTATAAAACAAGTGTTTGAAGCTAAACCATTTGTTTCGCATGGATTTGAAGCTAAGCCTTCTACTTCGCATTGATTTGAAACTAAATCATGTGTTTCGCTTGGATTTGAAGCTTACTCGTTCGTTTCGCCTGCATTTGAAGCAAAATCATGTATATCACAAGTAGTTGGTGCTAAACCGTTTGTTTCGCCTGGATTCGAAGATAAGCCTTATACTTCGAAATGAATTGAAGCTAATTCATGTGTTGCGCACGGATTTTATGCTAATCCTTCTACTTCGCATTGATTTGAAGCTAAATCATGTGTTTCGAAAGGATTTGTAGTTAACTCGTTTATTTCGTCTGAATTTGAAGCTAATTCATGCATATCACAAGTATTTGAAGCTAAACAATCTGTTTCGTGTGGATTCGGAAATCAGCCTTCTGCTTCGCATTGATTTGAAGCTAAATCATGTGGTTCGCATGGATTTGAAGCTAACTCGTTTGTTTCGCATTCATTTGAAGCTATATCACTTCTATCGCAAGTATTTGAATCTAAATCATGTGTTTCGCTTGGATTTGAAGCTAACTCGTTGGTTTCGCATGCAGTTGAAGCTAAATCATGTATATCACAAGTAGTAGAAGCTAAACCATTTGTTTCGCATGAATATTAAGCTAAACCAAGTGTTTCGAATGAATTTGAAGCTAAATCATGTGTTTTGCATGGATCTGAAGCTAACTCGTTTGTTTTGCATGCAGTTGAAGCTCAATCATGTATATCACAAGTGTTTGAAGCTAACACGTTTGATTCGCATGGATTTGATGTTAAGCCTTCTACTTCGCATTGATTTGAAGCTAAATCATGTGGTACGCTTGGATTTGAAGCTCACGCGTTTATTTCGCATGAAGTTGAATCTAAATCATGTTTATCAAAAGTTTTGATGCTAAACCATTCATTTCGCATGAATATTAAGCTAAACCATGTGTTTCGCATGGATTTGAAACTAAGCCTTCTACTTCCAATTGATTTGAAGCTAACCATATGTTTCTCATGTATTTGAAGCTGTCTTCTACTTCGCATTGATTTGAATCTAAATCATGTGTTTCGCATGGATTTGAAGCTTACTCGTTCGTTTCGCCTGCATCTGAAGCAAAATCATGTATATCACAAGTATTTGGTGCTAAAACAATTGATTCGCATGCAGTTGAAGCTAAATCATGTTCATCACAAGTATTTGGAGCTGAACCATCTGTTGCGCATGCAGTTGAAGTTAAATCATAAATACCACAAGTATTTGTAGCTACAACGTCTGATTCGCACGGATTTGAAGCTAAGCCTTCTACTTCGCATTGATTTGAAGCTAAATCATGAATGTCACAAGTATTTGAAGCTACAACATTTGATTCGCACGGATTTGAAGCTAAGGCTTCTACTTCGCATTGATTTGAGGCTAAATCATGTGTTTCGCTTGCATTTGAAGCTAACTCGTTTTTTTCGCATGCAGTTGAAACTAAATCATGAATATCATAAGTATTTGAAGCTGAACCTTTTTTTTGGCAAGAATATTAAGCTAAACCAAGTGTTTCGAATGAATTTGAAGCTAAATCATGTGTTTTGAAAGGATTTGAAGTTAACTCGTTTGCTTCCCAAGCAGTTGAAGCTAAATCATGTATAACATAAGTATTTGAAGCTAAAGAACTTGATTCGAATGGATTTCAAACTAAGCCTTCTACTTCGCATTGATTTGAAGGTAAATCATGTCTTTTGCATGGATTTGAAGCTAACTCGTTAGTGTCGTCTGCATTTGAAGCTATATTACTTATATTCGCAAGTATTTGAAGCTAAACCATTCGTTTCGCATGGATTTGAAGCTAAGGCTTCTACTTCGCATTGAGTTGAATCCAAATCATGTGTTTCGTTTGGATTTGAAGCTAAGCCTTCTACTTCCAATTGATTTTAAGATAACCATATGTTTCTCATGTATTTGAAGCTAAGTCTTCTACTTCGCATTGATTTGAATCTAAATCATGTGTTTCGCTTGGATTTGTTGCTAAGCCTTCTACTTCCAATTTATTTGAAGCTAACCATATGTTTCTCATGTATTTGAAGCTAAGTCTTCTACTTCGCATTGATTTGAATCTAAATCATGTGTTTCGCATGGATTTGAAGCTAACTCGTTTGTTTCTCATGCAGTTGAAGTTAAATCAGGTATATCACAAGTATTTGTAGCTGAACCATTTGTTCCGCATGAATATTAAGCTAAGCCATGTGTCGCATGAATTTGAATCGAAATCATGTGTTTCGTATGGATTTTAATCTAACTGGTTTGTTTCGCATGCAGTTGAATCTAAATCATGTATATCACAAGTGTTTGAAGCTGAATCGTGTGTTTCGCTTGTATTTGAAACTAACTCGTTAGTTTCGCATGCATTTGAAACTAAATCATGTATGTCACAAGTATTAGAATCTTAACTTTTTGTTTCGCATGGATTTGAAGCTAAGCCTTCTATTTCGCATTGATTTGACGCAGAATCATGTCTTTCGCTTGTATTTGAAACTAAGCCTTCTACTTCCAATTGATTTGAAGCTAACCATATGTTTCTCATGTATTTGAAGCTAAGTCTTCTACTTCGCATTGATTTGAATCTAAATCATGTGTTTCGCATGGATTTGAAGCTAACTCGTTTGTTTCGGCTGCATTTGAAGCTAAATCATATATGTGACAAGTATTTGAAGCTAAACGATTTGTTTCGCATGCAGTTGAAGCTAAATCATGTTCATCACAAGTATTTGAAGCTGAACCATCTGTTTCGCATGCAGTTGAAGCTAAATCATGTATATCACAAGGGTTTGAAGCTAAGCCGTTTGATTCGCATGGATTCGAAGATCAGCCTTCTACTTCGCATTCATTTGAATATAAATCCTGTGTTTCGCATGGATTTGAACCTAACTCGTTTGTCTCGCATGCAGTTGGATCTATATCATTTATATCACAAGTATTTGAAGCCAAATCATTCGTTTCGCATGGATTTGAAGCTAAGCCTTCTACTTCGCATTGAGTTGAATACAAATCATGTGTTTCGCTTGGATTTGAAGCTACTCGTTTTTTTCGCATGCAGTTGAAGCTAAATCATGTATATCGCAGGTATTTGAAACTAAACCATTTGTTTCGCATGGATTTGAAGATAAGCCTTCTACGTCGCATTGATTTGAAGCTGAATCATGTGAGACCTTTGGAATTGAAGCTCTCTCGTTTCTTTCGCATGCTGTGGAAGCTAAATCTTGTATATCACAAGTATTTGAACCTAAACCATTTTATTCGCATGGATTTGAAGCTAAATCATGTATATCAGAAGTGTTTCAAGCTAAACCGTTTGATTTGCATGGATTTGAAGCTAATTCATTTTTGTCGCATGGATTTGAAGCTAAGCCTTCTACTTCACATTGATTTGATTCTAAATCACGCGTTTCGCTTGGATCTAAATCTAACTCGTTTGTTTCGCATGCAGTTGAAACTATATCATGTATATCACAAGTATTTGAAGCTGAACCATTTGTTTCGCATGGATTCGATGATAAGCCTTCTACTTCTTATTGAATTGAAGCTAAATCATGTATTTCGGATGGATTTGAAGCCAACACGTTTGTTTCGCATGCTGTTGAAGCTAAATCATGTATATCACAAGTATTTGAAGCTAAACAATCTGTTTCGTGTTTATCCGGAGATCAGCCTTCTACTTCGCATTGATTTGAAGCTAAATCATGTGTTTCGCATGGATTTGAAGCTTACTCGTTTGTTTTGCATGCAGTTGAAGCTAAATCATGTATATCACAAGTGTTTGAAGCTAACCCATTTGATTCGCATGGATTCGAAGATCAGCCTTCTACTTCGCATTGATTTGAAACTAAATCATGAGTTTCGCATGGATTTGAAGCTAAATCATGTGTTTTGAATGGATTTGAAGTAAACTCCTTTCCTTCCCAAGCAGTTGAAGCTAAATCATGTATATCATAAGTATTTGAAGCTGAAGAACTTGATACGCATGGATTTCAAACTAAGCCTTCTACTTCGCATTGATTTGAAGGTAAATCATGCCTTTTGCATGTATTTAAAGCTAACTCGTTTGTTTCGCCTGCATTTGAAGCTATATCACTTATATTCGCAAGTATTTGAAGCTAAACCATTCGTTTCGCATGGATTTGACGCAAAGCCTTCTGTTTCACATTGATTTGAAGCTGAATCATGTGTTTCGCTTGTATTTGAAGCTAACTCGTTTGTTTCGCCTGCATTTGAAGCTATATCATGTATATCACAAGTATTTGAATCTGAACCATTTGATTCCCATGAATAGTACGCTAAACCATGTCTTTCGAATGAATTTGAAGCTAAATCATGTGTTTTTAATGGATTTGAAGCTAACTCGTTTGTTTCGCATGCATTTGAAGCTAAATCATGTCTATCGCTAGGATTTGAAGCTAACTCGTTTGTTTCGCATACTGTTGAAGGTAAATCATGTATAACACAAGTATTTGAGCCTGAGCCATTTGTTTCGCATGGATTCGAAGATCAGCCTCCTAATTCGCGTTTATTTGAAGCTGAATCATGTGTTTCGCATGGATTTGAAGCTAAGTCATTAGGTTCGCATGCAGTTGAAGCTAAATCATGTATATCATAAGTATTTGAAGCTAAAGAACTTTATTCGCATGGATTTCAAACTAAGCCTTCTACTTCGCATTGATTTGAAGGTAAATCATGTCTTTTGCATGGAATTAAAGCTAACTCGTTTGTTTCACCTGCTTTTGAAGCTATATCAGTGATATTCGCAAGTATTTGAAGCTAAATGATTCGTTTCGCTGGATTTGAAGCTATGCCGTCTACTTCGCATTGATTTGATTCTAAATCATTTGTTTCGCTTGGATTTGAAGCTAACGCGTTGGTTTTGCATGAAGCTGAATCTAAATCATGTATATCACAAGTATTTGAAGCTGAACCATTTGTTTCACATACATTTGAAGCTAAGCCTTCTACTTCACATTGATTGGAAGTTAAATCATTTGTTTCGCATGGATTTGAAGCTAACTCGTTTGTGTCGCGTGCATTTGAAGCTATATCACTTATATTCGCGAGTGTTTGAAGCTAAATGATTCGTTTCGCTGGATTTGAAGCTAAGCCGTCTACTTCGCATTGATTTGATTCTAAATCATTTTTTTCGCTTGGATTTGAAGCTAACGCGTTGGTTTTGCATGAAGTTGAATCTAAATCATGTATATCACAAGTATTTGAAGCAGAACCATTTGTTTCACATAAATTTGAAGCTAAGCCTTCTACTTCACATTGATTGGAAGTTAAATCATTTGTTTCGCATGGATTTGAAGCTAACTCGTTTGTGTCGCGTGCATTTGAAGCTATATCACTTATATTCGCGAGTGTTTGAAGCTAAACCATTCGTTTCGCATGGATTCGATGATAAGCCTTCTACTTCGCATTCATTTGAAGCTAAATCATGTGTTTCGCATGGATTTGAAGCTGGCTCGTTTGTTTCGCATGCAGTTGAAGCTAAATCATGTATATCATAAGTATCTGAAGCTGAACCTTTTGTTTGGCGTGAATATTAAGCTAAACCAAGTGTTTCGAATGAATTTGAAGCTAAGTCATGTGTTTCGAAAGCATTTGAAGCTAATTCGTTGATTTCGCATGAAGTTGAAGCTAAATCACGCATATCACAAGTATTTGAAGCTGAACCATTTGTTTCGCCTGGATTCGATGATAAGCCTTCTACTTCGTATTGAATTGAAGCTAAATCATGTATTTGGCATGGATTTGAAGCTAACACGTTTGTTTCGCATGCAGTTGATGCTAAATCATGTACATCACAAGTATTTGAAGCTAAACCATCTGTTTCGTGTGGATTCGAAGGTAAGCCTTCTACTTCGCATTGATTTGATTCTAAATCATGTGTTTCGCTTGGATTTGAAGCTAACTCGCTGGTTTTGCATGAAGTTGAATCTAAATCATGTATATCACAAGTATTTGAAGCTGAACCATTTGTTTCACATAGATTTGAAGCTAAGCCTTCTACTTCACATTGATTGGAATTTAAATCATGTGTTTCGCATGGATTTGAAGCTAACTCGTTAGTGTCGCCTGCATTTGAAGCTATATCACTTATATTCGCAAGTATTTGAAGCTAAACCATTCGTTTCGCAAGGATTTGGCGCTAAGCCTTTTGCTTCGCATTGATTTGATACTAAATCATGTGTTTCGCATGGATTTGAAGATAACTCGTTTGTGTCGCCTGCATTTGAAGCTATATCACTTACATTCGCAAGTTTTTGAAGCTAAACAATTCGTTTCGGATGGATTCGAAGGTAAGCCTTCTACTTCGCATTGAATTGAAGCTAAATCATGTGTTTCGCATGGATTTGAAGCTGACTCGTTTGTTTCGCCTGCATTTGAAGCTATATGATGTATATCACAAGTATTTGAATCTGAACCATTTGATTCCTATGAATAGTACGCTAAACCATGTCTTTCGAATGAATTTGAAGCTAAATCATGTGTTTTGAATGGATTTGAAGCTAACTCGTTTGCGTCGCTTGTATTTGAAGCTAAATCATGCATATCACATATAATTGAAGGTAAACCATCTGTTTCGTGTGGGTTCGAAGGTAAGCCTTCTACTTCGCATTGATTCGATGCTAAATCATGTGTTTCGCATGGATTTGAAGCTAACTCGTTTGTTTCTCTTGCTGTTGAATGTAAATCATGTATATCGCAAGTGTTTGAAGTAAACCATCTGTTTCGCATGGATTCGAAGGTAAGCCTTCTACGTCGCATTTATTTGATGCAAAGTCATGTGTTTCGCATGGATTTGAAGCTAAGTCGTTTGTTTCGCATGCAGTTGAAGCTAAATCATGTATATCACATATAATTGAAGCTAAACCATCTGTTTCGTGTGGGTTCGAAGGTAAGCCTTCTACTTCGCATTGATTCGATGCTAAATCATGTGTTTCGCATGGATTTGAAGCTAACTCGTTTGTTTCACCTGCATTTGAAGCTATATCAGTGATAATCGCAAGTATTTGAAGCTAAATCATTCGTTTCGCTGGATTTGAATCTAAGCCTTCTACTTCGCATTGATTTGAGGCTAAATCATGTGTTTCGCTTAGATTTGAAGCTAACTCGTTTGTTTCTCTTGCTGTTGAATGTAAAACATGTATATCACAAGTGTTTGAAGCTAAACCATTTGTTTGGCATGGATTCGAAGGTTAGCCTTCTACTTCGCATTGATTAGATGCTAAGTCATGTGTTTCGCATGGATTTGTAGCTAACTCGTTTGTTTCGCTTGCCTTTGAAGCTAAATCAAGTATGTCACAAGTATTTGAAGCTAACCCATTTGTTTCGCATGGATTCGATGATCAGCCTTCTACTTCACATTCATTTGAAGCTAAATCACGTGTTTCGCATGGATTTGAGGCTAACTCGTTTGTTTCGCATGCAGTTGAAGCTAAATTATGTATATCACAAGTATTTGAAGCTAAACCATTTGTTTCGCATGGATTTTGAAACTACGCCTTCTACTTCGCATTGATTTGAAGCTAAATAATTTGTTTTGCTTGGATTTGAAGCTAAGCCTTCTAATTCACGTCGTTTTGACGTTAAATCATATTTTTCGGTGGATTTGATGCTAACTCGTTTGTTTCGCATGCTGTTGAACCTAAATCAAGTATATCACAAGTATTTAAAGCTAAACCATTTGTTTCACATGGATTCGACGATCAGTCTTCTACTTCGCATTGATTTGAAGTTAAATCATATTTTTCGCTGGATTTGAAGCTAACTCGTTTGTTTCGCATGCAGTTGAAGCTAAATCATGTATATCACAAGTGTTTGAAGCTAAACCATTTGTTTAGCATGGATTCGAAGATCAGTCTTCTACTTCGCATTGATTTGAAGCTAAATAATTTGTCTTGCTTGGATTTGAAGCTACGCCTTCTACCTCGCATTGATTTGAAGATAAATCATGTGTTTCGCTTGGATTTGAAGCTAACTCGTTTGTTTCGCACGTACTTGCATCTAAATCAAGTATATCACAAGTATTTGAAGCTAAACCTTTTGATTCGCATGGATATGAAGCTAAGCCTTCTACTTCGCATTTATTTGAAGATAAATCATGTGTGTCGCTTGGATTTGAAGCTCAGCCTTCTACTTCGCATTGGTTTGAAGCTAAATAATGTGTTTCGCTTGGATTTTAAGCTCACTCGTTTGTTTCACATGCAGTTGAAGTTAAATCGTGAATATCACAAGTATTTGAAGCTAAACGAATTGTTTCGCATGGATTTGAAGACAAGCCTCCTACTTCGCATTGATTTGATGCTAAATCATGTGTTTCGCATGGATTTGAAGCTAAGCCTTCTACTTCACGTCGATTTGACGTTAAATCTTATTTTTCACTGGATTTGAAGCTAACTCGTTTGTTTCGCATGCTGTTGAAGCTAAATCATGTATATCACAAGTATTTTAATCTGAACCGTTTGTTTCGCATGGATTCGATGATCAGACTTCTGCTTCGCATTGATTTGAAGCTAAATCATGTGTTTCGCATGGATTTGAAGCTTACTCGTTTGTTTTGCATGCAGTTGAAGCTAAATCATGTATATCATAAGTGTTTGAAGCTAACCCGTTTGATTCGCATGGATTTGATGATAAGCCTTCTACTTCGCATTGATTTGAAGCTAAATCATGTGTTTCGCATGGATTTGAAGCTTACTCGTTTGTTTTGCATGCAGTTGAAGCTAAATCATGTATATCACAAGTATTTGGAGCTAAACCATTTGTTTCGCATGGATTTGAAACAACGCCTTCTACTTCGCATTGATTTGAAGCTAAATAATTTGTTTCGCTTGGATTTGAAGCTAAGCCTTCTACTTCACGTCGATTTGACGTTAAATCATATTTTTCACTGGATTTGAAGCTAAAACATTTGATTCGCATGGATTTGAAACTCGGCATTCTACTTCGCATTAATTTGAAGCTAAATCATGTGTTCCGTATGGATTTGAAGCTAACTCGTTTGTTTCGCATGCAGTTGAAGCTAAATTATGTATATCACAAGCATTTGAAGCTAAACCATTTGTTTAGCATGGATTCGAAGATCAGTCTTCTACTTCGCATTGATTTGAAGCTAAATAATTTGTCTTGCTTGGATTTGAAGCTACGCCTTCTACCTCGCATTGATTTGAAGATAAATCATGTGTTTCGCTTGGATTTGAAGCTAACTCGTTTGTTTCGCACGTACTTGCATCTAAATCAAGTATATCACAAGTATTTGAAGCTAAACCTTTTGATTCGCATGGATATGAAGCTAAGCCTTCTACTTCGCATTTATTTGAAGATAAATCATGTGTGTCGCTTGGATTTGAAGCTCAGCCTTCTACTTCGCATTGGTTTGAAGCTAAATAATGTGTTTCGCTTGGATTTTAAGCTCACTCGTTTGTTTCACATGCAGTTGAAGTTAAATCGTGAATATCACAAGTATTTGAAGCTAAACGAATTGTTTCGCATGGATTTGAAGACAAGCCTCCTACTTCGCATTGATTTGATGCTAAATCATGTGTTTCGCATGGATTTGAAGCTAAGCCTTCTACTTCACGTCGATTTGACGTTAAATCTTATTTTTCACTGGATTTGAAGCTAACTCGTTTGTTTCGCATGCTGTTGAAGCTAAATCATGTATATCACAAGTATTTTAATCTGAACCGTTTGTTTCGCATGGATTCGATGATCAGACTTCTGCTTCGCATTGATTTGAAGCTAAATCATGTGTTTCGCATGGATTTGAAGCTTACTCGTTTGTTTTGCATGCAGTTGAAGCTAAATCATGTATATCATAAGTGTTTGAAGCTAACCCGTTTGATTCGCATGGATTTGATGATAAGCCTTCTACTTCGCATTGATTTGAAGCTAAATCATGTGTTTCGCATGGATTTGAAGCTTACTTGTTTGTTTTGCATGCAGTTGAAGCTAAATCATGTATATCACAAGTATTTGGAGCTAAACCATTTGTTTCGCATGGATTTGAAACAACGCCTTCTACTTCGCATTGATTTGAAGCTAAATAATTTGTTTCGCTTGGATTTGAAGCTAAGCCTTCTACTTCACGTCGATTTGACGTTAAATCATATTTTTCACTGGATTTGAAGCTAAAACATTTGATTCGCATGGATTTGAAACTCGGCATTCTACTTCGCATTAATTTGAAGCTAAATCATGTGTTCCGTATGGATTTGAAGCTAACTCGTTTGTTTCGCATGCAGTTGAAGCTAAATTATGTATATCACAAGCATTTGAAGCTAAACCATTTGTTTCGCATGGATTCGAAGATAATACTTCTACATCGCATTGATTTGAAGCTAAATCATGTGTTTCGCATGGATTTGAAGCTAACTCGTTTGTTTCGCATGCAGTTGAATCTAAATCATGTATATCACAGGTCTTTGAAGCTAAACCATTTGTTTCGCATGGATTCGAAAATAACCCCTCTACTTCGCATTGATTTGATGCTAAATCATGTGTTTCGCATGGTTTTGAGGCTAACTCCTTTGTTTCGCATGCAGTTGAAGCTAAATTATGTATATCACGAGTATTTGAAGCTAAACCATTTGTTTCGCATTGATTCAAAGATCAGTCTTCCACTTCGCATTGATTTGAATCTAAATCATGTGTTTCGCATGGATTTGAAGCTAACTTGTTTGTTTCGCATGCAGTTGATGCTGAATCATGTATATCACAAGAATTTGCAGCTAAACCATTTGTTTCGCATGGATTCGTAGTTAAGCCTTCTACTTCGCATCGATTTGGAGCTAAATCATGTTTTTCGCATGGTTTTTAAAGCTAACTCGTTTGTTTCGCATGCTGTTGAAGCTAAATCAAGTATATCACAAGTATTTGAAGCTAAACCGTTTGATTCGCATGGATTTGAAGCTAAGCCTTCTACCTCGCATTGATTTGTAGCTAAATCATGTGTTTCGCATGGATTTAAAGCTAACTCGTTTGATTCGCATGCAGTTGAAGCTAAATCATGTATATCACAAGTGTGTGAGGCTAAACCAATTGTTTCGCATGGATTCGAAGATAACCCTTCTACTTCGCATTGATTTGAAGTTAAGTCATGTGCTTCCCCTGGATTTGAAGCTCTCTCGTTTGTCTCTCATGCAGTTGAAGCTAAATCCTGTACATCACAAATATTTGAAGCTAAAACATTTGATTCGCATGGATTTGAAACCAAGCCTTCTTCTTCGCATTGATTTGAAGTTAAATAATGTGTTTCGCTTGGATTTGAAGCGAAGCCATCTAATTCGCTTTGATTTGAATCTAAATCATGTGTTTCGCATGGATTTGAAGCTAACTCGTTTATTTCGCATGCAGTTGAAGCTAAATCATGTATGTCACAAGCATTTGAAGCTAAAACATTTGATTCGCATGGATTTGAAACTCGGCATTCTACTTCGCATTAATTTGAAGCTAAATCATGTGTTCCGTATGGATTTGAAGCTAACTCGTTTGTTTCGCATGCAGTTGAAGCTAAATTATGTATATCACAAGCATTTGAAGCTAAACCATTTGTTTCGCATGGATTCGAAGATAATCCTCCTACTTCGCATTGATTTGAAGCTAACTCATGTGTTTCGCATGGTTTTGAGGCTAACTCGTTTGTGTCGCATGCAGTTGAAGCTAAATCATGTATATCACAGGTGTTTGACGTTAAACCATTTGTTTCGCATGGATTCGAAGATAACCCTTCTAGTTCGCATCGATTTGAAGCTAAATCATGTGTTTCGCATGGATTCGAAGATAACCCTTCTACTTCGCATTGATTTGAAGCTAAATCATGTGTTTCGCATGGATTTGAAGCTAACTCGTTTGTTTCGCATGGAGTTGAAGCTAAGTCAAGTATGTCACAAGTATTTGAAGCTAAACCATTTGTTTCGCATGGATTCGAAGATCAGCCTTCTACTACCCATTGATTTGAAGCTAAATCATGTGTTTTGCTTGGGTTTGAAGCGAACTCGTTTGTTTCGCATGCAGTTGAAGCTAAATTATGTATATTACAAGTATTTGAAGCTAAACCATTTGTTTCGCATGGATTTGAAACTACGCCGTCTAGTTCGCATTGATTTGAAGCTAAATAATTTGTTTCGCTTGGATTTGAAGCGAACTCCTTTGTTTCGCATGCTGTTAAGGCTAAATAATTTATATCACAAGTATTTGAAGCTAAACCATTTGTTTAGCATGGATTCGAAGATCAGTCTTCTTCTTCGCATTGGTTTGAAGCTAAATAATGTGTTTCGCTTGGATAATAAGCTAACTCGTTTGTTTCGCATGCATTTGAAGCTAAATCATGCACATCACAAATATTTGAAGCTGAACCACTTGTTTCGAATGGATTTGAAGATAAGCCTTCTACTTTGCATTGATTTGAAGCTAAATCATGTGTTTCGCATGGAGTTGAAGCCAACCCGTTTGTTTAGCTTGCTGTTGAAGCTAATTCATGTATATCACAAGTATTTGAAGCTAAACCATTCGTTTCGCATGGATTTGACGCAAAGCCTTCTGTTTCACATTGATTTGAAGCTGAATCATGTGTTTCGCTTGTATTTGAAGCTAACTCGTTTGTTTCGCCTGCATTTGAAGCTATATCATGTATATCACAAGTATTTGAATCTGAACCATTTGATTCCCATGAATAGTACGCTAAACCATGTCTTTCGAATGAATTTGAAGCTAAATCATGTGTTTTTAATGGATTTGAAGCTAACTCGTTTGTTTCGCATGCATTTGAAGCTAAATCATGTCTATCGCTAGGATTTGAAGCTAACTCGTTTGTTTCGCATACTGTTGAAGGTAAATCATGTATAACACAAGTATTTGAGCCTGAGCCATTTGTTTCGCATGGATTCGAAGATCAGCCTCCTAATTCGCGTTTATTTGAAGCTGAATCATGTGTTTCGCATGGATTTGAAGCTAAGTCATTAGGTTCGCATGCAGTTGAAGCTAAATCATGTATATCATAAGTATTTGAAGCTAAAGAACTTTATTCGCATGGATTTCAAACTAAGCCTTCTACTTCGCATTGATTTGAAGGTAAATCATGTCTTTTGCATGGAATTAAAGCTAACTCGTTTGTTTCACCTGCTTTTGAAGCTATATCAGTGATATTCGCAAGTATTTGAAGCTAAATGATTCGTTTCGCTGGATTTGAAGCTAAGCCGTCTACTTCGCATTGATTTGATTCTAAATCATTTGTTTCGCTTGGATTTGAAGCTAACGCGTTGGTTTTGCATGAAGCTGAATCTAAATCATGTATATCACAAGTATTTGAAGCTGAACCATTTGTTTCACATACATTTGAAGCTAAGCCTTCTACTTCACATTGATTGGAAGTTAAATCATTTGTTTCGCATGGATTTGAAGCTAACTCGTTTGTGTCGCGTGCATTTGAAGCTATATCACTTATATTCGCGAGTGTTTGAAGCTAAATGATTCGTTTCGCTGGATTTGAAGCTAAGCCGTCTACTTCGCATTGATTTGATTCTAAATCATTTTTTTCGCTTGGATTTGAAGCTAACGCGTTGGTTTTGCATGAAGTTGAATCTAAATCATGTATATCACAAGTATTTGAAGCTGAACCATTTGTTTCACATAAATTTGAAGCTAAGCCTTCTACTTCACATTGATTGGAAGTTAAATCATTTGTTTCGCATGGATTTGAAGCTAACTCGTTTGTGTCGCGTGCATTTGAAGCTATATCACTTATATTCGCGAGTGTTTGAAGCTAAACCATTCGTTTCGCATGGATTCGATGATAAGCCTTCTACTTCGCATTCATTTGAAGCTAAATCATGTGTTTCGCATGGATTTGAAGCTGGCTCGTTTGTTTCGCATGCAGTTGAAGCTAAATCATGTATATCATAAGTATCTGAAGCTGAACCTTTTGTTTGGCGTGAATATTAAGCTAAACCAAGTGTTTCGAATGAATTTGAAGCTAAGTCATGTGTTTCGAAAGCATTTGAAGCTAATTCGTTGATTTCGCATGAAGTTGAAGCTAAATCACGCATATCACAAGTATTTGAAGCTGAACCATTTGTTTCGCCTGGATTCGATGATAAGCCTTCTACTTCGTATTGAATTGAAGCTAAATCATGTATTTGGCATGGATTTGAAGCTAACACGTTTGTTTCGCATGCAGTTGATGCTAAATCATGTACATCACAAGTATTTGAAGCTAAACCATCTGTTTCGTGTGGATTTGAAGCTAAGCCTTCTACTTCGCATTGATTTGAGGCTAAATCATGTGCTTTGCATGGATTTGCAGCTAACACGTTGGTTTCGCATGCAGTTGAAGCTAAATCATGTATATCACAAGTATTTGAAGCTAAACCACTTGTTTCGCATGGATTCGAAGATAAGCCTTCTACTTCGCCTTGATTTGATGCTAAATCATGTGTTTCGCATGGATTTGATGCTAACTCGTTTGTTTCACTTGCTGTTGAATGTAAATCATGTATATCACAAGTATTTGAAGCTAGAACATTTGATTCGAATGGATTTGAAGCTAAGCCTTCTACTTCGCACTGATTTGAAGCTAAACCATTTGTTTCGCATGGATTCGAAGATAAGCCTTCAACCACGCATTGAATTGAAGCTAAATCATGTGTTTCGTATGGATTTGAAGTTAACACGTTCGTTTCGCATGCTGTTGAAGCTAAATCATGTATATTACAAGCATTTGAAGCTAAACCATTTGTTTCGCATGGATTCGAAGATAAGCCTTCTACTTCGCATTGATTTGAAGCTGAATCATGTGTTTGGCATGGATTTGATGCTAACTCGTTTGTTTCGCTTGCTGTTGAATGTAAATCATGTATATCACAAGTATTTGAAGCTAAACCACTTGTTTCGCATGGATTCGAAGATAAGCCTTCTACTTCGCCTTGATTTGATGCTAAATCATGTGTTTCGCATGGATTTGATGCTAACTCGTTTGTTTCGCTTGCTGTTGAATGTAAATCATGTATATCACAAGTATTTGAAGCTAAAACATTTGATTCGAATGGATTTGAAGCTAAGCCTTCTACTTCGCACTGATTAGAAGCTAAACCATTTGTTTCGCATGGATTCGAAGATAAGCCTTCAACCACGCATTGAATTGAAGCTAAATCATGTGTTTCGTATGGATTTGAAGTTAACACGTTTGTTTCGCATGCTGTTGAAGCTAAATCATGTATATTACAAGCATTTGAAGCTAAACTATTTGTTTCGCATGGATTCGAAGATAAGCCTTCTACTTCGCATTGATTTGAAGCTGAATCATGTGTTTGGCATGGATTTGATGCTAACTCGTTTGTTTCGCTTGCTGTTGAATGTAAATCATGTATATCACAAGTATTTGAAGCTAAACCACTTGTTTCGCATGGATTCGAAGATAAGCCTTCTACTTCGCCTTGATTTGATTCTAAATCATGTGTTTCGCATGGATTTGATGCTAACTCGTTTGTTTCGCTTGCTGTTGAATGTAAATCATGTATATCACAAGTATTTGAAGCTAAAACATTTGATTCGAATGGATTTGAAGCTAAGCCTTCTACTTCGCACTGATTTGAAGCTAAACCATTTGTTTCGCATGGATTCGAAGATAAGCCTTCAACCACGCATTGAATTGAAGCTAAATCATGTGTTTCGTATGGATTTGAAGTTAACACGTTTGTTTCGCATGCTGTTGAAGCTAAATCATGTATATTACAAGCATTTGAAGCTAAGCCATTTGTTTCGCATGGATTCGAAGATAAGCCTTCTACTTCGCATTGATTTAAAGCTAAATCAAGTGTTTGGCATTGATTTGGAGCTATCTCGATTATTTCGCCTGCATTTGAATCTGTATCACTTATACCGCAATTATCTGGAGATAAATCATTTGTTTCTCATGTATTTATATGCTATATCATGTGCTTCGCATGGATTTGAAGCTGACTCGGTTGTGTCACACTTAGTTGAAGGTAAATCTTGTATATAACAACTATTTGAAGCTAAACCATATGCTTCGCATGAATTTTAAGCTAAATCATGTGTTTCGCATGGATTTGAAGCTAAGCCTTCTACTTCGCATTGATTTGAATCTAAATCATGTGTTTTGCATGGATTTGAAGCTAACTCGTTTGTTTCGCCAGCATTTGAAGCTATATCACTTATATTCGCAAGCATTTGAATGTCAATCATTCGTTTCGCATGGATTCGAAGATAAGCCTTCTACTTCGCATTGATTTGATGCTGAATCATGTGTTTGGCATGTATTTGAATCTAACTCGTTTATTTCGCATGCAGTTGAAGCTATATCACTTATATTCGCAAGCATTTGGAGCTCAATCATTCGTTTCGCATGGATTTGAAGCTAAGCCTTCTACTTCGCATTTATTTGAAGCTAAATCATGTGGTTGCGCATGGATTGGAAGATAACACGTTTGTTTCGCATGCAGTTGAATCTATATCACTTATATTCGCAAGCATTTGAAGCTAAATAATTCGTTTGGCATGGATTGGAAGCAAGCCTTCTACTTTGCATTGATTTGAAGTCAAATCATGTGTTACGCTTGGATTTGAAGCTCACTCGTTTGTTTCGCCTGCATTTGAAGATATATCACTTACATCGCAAGTATATGAAGCTAAATCATTCGTGTCGCATGGATTTGAAACTATTCCTTCTACTTCGCATTGATTTGAAGCTAAATCATGTGTTTCGTATGGATTTGAAGCTACCTCGTTTGTTTCGCCTGCATTTGAAGCTACATTACTTCTATTCGAAAGTATTTGATGATAAATCTTTCGTTTCGCATGGATTTGAAGCTAATCCTTCAACTTCGCATTCATTTGAAGCTAAATCATGCGTTTCGCATGGGTTTGAAGCTATATCACTTATATTCGCAAGTATTTGAAGCTAAACCATTTGTTTCGCATGGTTTTGTATCTAAGCCTTCTACTTCGCATTGATTAGAAGCTAAATCATGTGTTCCGCATGAATTTGAAGCTAACTCGTTTGTTTCGCACGCAGTTGACGCTAAATTATGTATATCACGATTATTTGAAGCTATTCCATTTGATTCGCATGGATTTGAAACTAAGCCTTCTACTTCGCATTGAGTTGAAGCTAAATCATGTGTTTCGCATGGATTCGAGGCTAACTCGTTTGATTCGCATGCAGTTGAAGCTAAATCATGTTTATCACAAGTATCTGAATCTAAACCATCTGTTTCGCATGAATATTAAGCTGAACCATGTGTTTCTCATGAATTTGAAACTATATCATGTGTTTCGCATGGATTTGAAGCTAAATCATGTGTTTCGCAGGGATTCGAAGCTAACTCGTTTGTTTCGCCTGCATTTGAAGCTAAATCATGTACATGCCAAGTATATGCAGCTAAACCATTTGATTCGCATGGATTTGAAACTAAGCCTTCTACTTCGCATTGATTTGAAGCTAAATCATGTGTTTCGCTTGGATTTGAAGATAACTCGTTCGATTCGCTTGCAGTTCAAGCTAAATCATGTGTATCACAATTATTTGAAGCTAAACCATTTGTTTCGCATGGTTTTGTATCTAAGCCTTCTACTTCGCATTGATTAGAAGCTAAATCATGTGTTCCGCATGAATTTGAAGCTAACTCGTTTGTTTCGCACGCAGTTGACGCTAAATTATGTATATCACGATTATTTGAAGCTATTCCATTTGTTTCTATACGTACTTGAAACTAAGCCTTCTACCTCGCATTGATTTGAAGGTGAATCATGTGTTTCGCTTGCATTTGAAGCTAACTCGTTTGTTTCGCATAGATTTGAAGCTAAATCATGTGTTTCGCATGGATTTGAAGCTAGCTCGTTTGTTTCGCCTGCATATGAAGCTACATTACTTCTATTCGAAAGTATTTGATGATAAATCATTCGTTTCGCATGGATTTGAAGCTAATCCTTCAACTTCGCATTCATTTGAAGCTAAATCATGCGTTTCGCATGAATTTGAAGCTATATCACTTATATTCGCAAGTATTTGAAGGTCAATCATTCGTTTCGCATGGATTTGAAGCTAATCCTTCTACTTCGGATTGTTTTGAAGCTAACTCATGTGTTTCGCATGGATTTGTAGCTAACTCGTTTGTTTCACACGCAGTTGACGCTAAATCGTGTATATCACGATTATTTGAAGCTATTCCATTTGATTCGCATGGATTTGAAACGAAGCCTTCTGCTTCGCATTGAGTTGAAGCTAAAACATGCATTTCGCATGGATTTGAAGCTAACTCGTTTTTTTCGCCTGCATTTGGAGCTATATCACTTATATTCGCAAGTATTTGAAGGTCATTCATTCGTTTCGCATGGATTTGAAGCTAATCCTTCTACTTCGCATTCATTTGAAGCTAAATCATGCGTTTCGCACGGATTTGTAGCTAACTCGTTTGATTCGCCTGCATTTCAAGCTATATCACTTATATGGCAAGTGTTTGAAGCTAAATCATTTGTGTCGCATGGGTTTGAAGCTAAGCCTTCTACTTCGGATGGATTTGAAGCTAAATCATGCGTTTCGCTTGGATTTAAAACTAACTTGTTTGTTTCGCATGCAGTTGAAACTAAATCATGTATATCACAAGTATTTGAAGCAGAACCATTTGTTTCGCATGAATATTAAGCTAAACCATGTGTTTCGAATGAATTTGAAGCTAAATCATGTGTTTCGCAGGGATTCGAAGCTAACTCGTTTGTTTCGCATGCATTTGAAGCTAAATCATGTACATGACAAGTATATGCAGCTAAACCATTTGATTCGCATGGATTTGAAACTAAGCCTTCTACTTCGCATTGATTTGAAGCTGAATCATGTGTTTCGCTTGCATTTGAAGCTAACTCGTTTGTTTCGCATAGATTTGAAGCTAAATCATGTGTTTCGCATGGATTTCAAGCTATATCACTTATATTCGCAAGTATTTGAAGTTCAATCATTCGTTTCGCATCGATTCGAAACTAATCCTTCTACTGCGGATTGTTTTGAAGCTAAATCATGTGTTTCGCATGGATTTGTAGCTAAGTCGTTTGATACGCCTGCATTTGAAGCTATATCACTTATATGGCAAGTGTTTGAAGCTAAATCATTTGTGTCGCATGGGTTTGAAGCTAAGCCTTCTACTTCGGATGTATTTGAAGCTAATTCATGCGTTTCGCTTGGAGTTAAAACTAACTTGTTTGTTTCGCATGCAGTTGAAACTAAATCATGTATATCACAAGTATTTGAAGCAAAACCATTTGTTTCGCATGAATATTAAGCTGAACCATGTGTTTCGATTGAATTTGAAGCTAAATCATGTGTTTCGCTTGGATTTGAAGCTAACTCGATTGTTTCACATGCAGTTGAATCTAAATCTTGTATATCACAAGTATTTGAAGCTGGGCCACTTGTTTCGCATGGATTCGAAGATAAGCCTTCTACTTCGCATTGATTTGATGCTAAATCACGTGTTTCGTTTGTATTTGAGGCTAAATCGTTTGTTTCGCTTGCTGTTGAATGTAAATCATGTATATCACAAGTATTTGAAGCTAAAACATTTGATTCGCATGGATTTGAAGCTAAGCCTTCTACTTCGCACTGATTTGAAGCTAAACCATTTGTTTCGCATGGATTCGAAGATAAGCCTTCAACCTCGCATTGAATTGAAGCTAAATCATGTGTTTCGTATGGATTTGAAGTTAACACGTTTGTTTCGCATGCTGTTGAAGCTAAATCGTGTATATTACAAGCATTTGAAGCTAAACCATTTGTTTCGCATGGATTTGAAGCTAAGCCTTCTACTTCGCATTGATTTGAATCTAAATCATGTGTTTTGCATGGATTTGAAGCTAACTCGTTTGTTTCGCCAGCATTTGAAGCTATATCACTTATATTCGCAAGCATTTGAATGTCAATCATTCGTTTCGCATGGATTTGAAGCTAAGCCTTCTACTTCGCATTGATTTGAGGCTAAATCATGTGCTTTGCATGGATTTGCAGCTAACTCGTTTGTTTCGCATGCAGTTGAAACTAAATCATGTATATCACAATCATTTGAAGCTAACCCATTTGATTCGCATGGATTCGAAGATAAGCCTTCTACTTCGCATTGATTTGAATCTAAATCATGTGTTTTGCATGGATTTGAAGCTAACTCGTTTGTTTCGCCAGCATTTGAAGCTATATCACTTATATTCGCAAGCATTTGAATGTCAATCATTCGTTTCGCATGGATTTGAAGCTAAGCCTTCCACTTCGCATTGATTTGAGGCTAAATCATGTGCTTTGCATGGATTTGCAGCTAACTCGTTGGTTTCGCATGCAGTTGAAGCTAAATCATGTATATCACAAGTATTTGAAGCTAAACCACTTGTTTTGCATGGATTCGAAGATAAGCGTTCTACTTCGCCTTGATTTGATGCTAAATCATGTGTTTCGCATGGATTTGATGCTAACTCGTTTGTTTCGCTTGCTGTTGAATGTAAATCATGTATATCACAAGTATTTGAAGCTAAAACATTTGATTCGCATGGATTTGAAGCTAAGCCTTCTACTTCGCACTGATTTGAAGCTAAACCATTTGTTTCGCATGGATTCGAAGATAAGCCTTCAACCTCGCATTGAATTGAAGCTAAATCATGTGTTTCGTATGGATTTGAAGTTAACACGTTTGTTTCGCATGCTGTTGAAGCTAAATCGTGTATATTACAAGCATTTGAAGCTAAACCATTTGTTTCGCATGGATTTGAAGCTAAGCCTTCTACTTCGCATTGATTTGAATCTAAATCATGTGTTTTGCATGGATTTGAAGCTAACTCGTTTGTTTCGCCAGCATTTGAAGCTATATCACTTATATTCGCAAGCATTTGAATGTCAATCATTCGTTTCGCATGGATTTGAAGCTAAGCCTTCTACTTCGCATTGATTTGAGGCTAAATCATGTGCTTTGCATGGATTTGCAGCTAACTCGTTTGTTTCGCTTGCTGTTGAATGTAAATCATGTATATCACAAGTATTAGAAGTTAAAACATTTGATTCGCATGGATTTGAAGCTAAGCCTTCTACTTCGCACTGATTTGAAGCTAAACCATTTGTTTCGCATGGATTCGAAGATAAGCCTTCAACCTCGCATTGAATTGAAGCTAAATCATGTGTTTCGTATGGATTTGAAGTTAACACGTTTGTTTCGCATGCTGTTGAAGCTAAATCGTGTATATTACAAGCATTTGAAGCTAAACCATTTGTTTCGCATGGATTCGAAGATAAGCCTTCTACTTCGCATTGATTTAAAGCTAAATCAAGTGTTTGGCATTGATTTGGAGCTATCTCGATTATTTCGCCTGCATTTGAATCTGTATCACTTATACCGCAATTATCTGGAGATAAATCATTTGTTTCTCATGTATTTATATGCTATATCATGTGTTTCGCATGGATTTGAAGCTGACTCGGTTGTGTCGCACTTAGTTGAAGGTAAATCTTGTATATAACAAGTATTTGAAGCTAAACCATATGCTTCGCATGAATTTTAAGCTAAATCGTGTGTTTCGCATGGATTTGAAGCTAAGCCTTCTACTTCGCATTGATTTGAATCTAAATCATGTGTTTTGCATGGATTTGAAGCTAACTCGTTTGTTTCGCCAGCATTTGAAGCTATATCACTTATATTCGCAAGCATTTGAATGTCAATCATACGTTTCGCATGGATTTGAAGATAAGCCTTCTACTTCGCATTGATTTGAGGCTAAATCATGTGCTTTGCATGGATTTGCAGCTAACTCGATGGTTTCGCTTGCAGTTGAAGCTAAATCATGTATATCACAAGTATTTGAAGCTAAACCACTTGTTTCGCATGGATTCGAAGATAAGCCTTCTACTTCGCCTTGATTTGATGCTAAATCATGTGTTTCGCATGGATTTGATGCTAACTCGTTTGTTTCGCTTGCTGTTGAATGTAAATCATGTATATCACAAGTATTTGAAGCTAAAACATTTGATTCGAATGGATTTGAAGCTAAGCCTTCTACTTCGCACTGATTTGAAGCTAAACCATTTGTTTCGCATGGATTCGAAGATAAGCCTTCAACCACGCATTGAATTGAAGCTAAATCATGTGTTTCGTATGGATTTGAAGTTAACACGTTTGTTTCGCATGCTGTTGAAGCTAAATCATGTATATTACAAGCATTTGAAGCTAAACCATTTGTTTCGCATGGATTCGAAGATAAGCCTTCTACTTCGCATTGATTTAAAGCTAAATCAAGTGTTTGGCATTGATTTGGAGCTATCTCGATTATTTCGCCTGCATTTGAATCTGTATCACTTATACCGCAATTATCTGGAGATAAATCATTTGTTTCTCATGTATTTATATGCTATATCATGTGTTTCGCATGGATTTGAAGCTGACTCGGTTGTGTCACACTTAGTTGAAGGTAAATCTTGTATATAACAAGTATTTGAAGCTAAACCATATGCTTCGCATGAATTTTAAGCTAAATCATGTGTTTCGCATGGATTTGAAGCTAAGCCTTCTACTTCGCATTGATTTGAATCTAAATCATGTGTTTTGCATGGATTTGAAGCTAACTCGTTTGTTTCGCCAGCATTTGAAGCTATATCACTTATATTCGCAAGCATTTGAATGTCAATCATTCGTTTCGCATGGATTTGAAGCTAAGCCTTCTACTTCGCATTGATTTGAGGCTAAATCATGTGCTTTGCATGGATTTGCAGCTAACTCGTTGGTTTCGCATGCAGTTGAAGCTAAATCATGTATATCACAAGTATTTGAAGCTAAACCACTTGTTTCGCATGGATTCGAAGATAAGCCTTCTACTTCGCCTTGATTTGATGCTAAATCATGTGTTTCGCATGGATTTGATGCTAACTCGTTTGTTTCACTTGCTGTTGAATGTAAATCATGTATATCACAAGTATTTGAAGCTAGAACATTTGATTCGAATGGATTTGAAGCTAAGCCTTCTACTTCGCACTGATTTGAAGCTAAACCATTTGTTTCGCATGGATTCGAAGATAAGCCTTCAACCACGCATTGAATTGAAGCTAAATCATGTGTTTCGTATGGATTTGAAGTTAACACGTTCGTTTCGCATGCTGTTGAAGCTAAATCATGTATATTACAAGCATTTGAAGCTAAACCATTTGTTTCGCATGGATTCGAAGATAAGCCTTCTACTTCGCCTTGATTTGATGCTAAATCATGTGTTTCGCATGGATTTGATGCTAACTCGTTTGTTTCACTTGCTGTTGAATGTAAATCATGTATATCACAAGTATTTGAAGCTAGAACATTTGATTCGAATGGATTTGAAGCTAAGCCTTCTACTTCGCACTGATTTGAAGCTAAACCATTTGTTTCGCATGGATTCGAAGATAAGCCTTCAACCACGCATTGAATTGAAGCTAAATCATGTGTTTCGTATGGATTTGAAGTTAACACGTTCGTTTCGCATGCTGTTGAAGCTAAATCATGTATATTACAAGCATTTGAAGCTAAACCATTTGTTTCGCATGGATTCGAAGATAAGCCTTCTACTTCGCATTGATTTGAAGCTGAATCATGTGTTTGGCATGGATTTGATGCTAACTCGTTTGTTTCGCTTGCTGTTGAATGTAAATCATGTATATCACAAGTATTTGAAGCTAAACCACTTGTTTCGCATGGATTCGAAGATAAGCCTTCTACTTCGCCTTGATTTGATGCTAAATCATGTGTTTCGCATGGATTTGATGCTAACTCGTTTGTTTCACTTGCTGTTGAATGTAAATCATGTATATCACAAGTATTTGAAGCTAGAACATTTGATTCGAATGGATTTGAAGCTAAGCCTTCTACTTCGCACTGATTTGAAGCTAAACCATTTGTTTCGCATGGATTCGAAGATAAGCCTTCAACCACGCATTGAATTGAAGCTAAATCATGTGTTTCGTATGGATTTGAAGTTAACACGTTCGTTTCGCATGCTGTTGAAGCTAAATCATGTATATTACAAGCATTTGAAGCTAAACCATTTGTTTCGCATGGATTCGAAGATAAGCCTTCTACTTCGCATTGATTTGAAGCTGAATCATGTGTTTGGCATGGATTTGATGCTAACTCGTTTGTTTCGCTTGCTGTTGAATGTAAATCATGTATATCACAAGTATTTGAAGCTAAACCACTTGTTTCGCATGGATTCGAAGATAAGCCTTCTACTTCGCCTTGATTTGATGCTAAATCATGTGTTTCGCATGGATTTGATGCTAACTCGTTTGTTTCGCTTGCTGTTGAATGTAAATCATGTATATCACAAGTATTTGAAGCTAAAACATTTGATTCGAATGGATTTGAAGCTAAGCCTTCTACTTCGCACTGATTAGAAGCTAAACCATTTGTTTCGCATGGATTCGAAGATAAGCCTTCAACCACGCATTGAATTGAAGCTAAATCATGTGTTTCGTATGGATTTGAAGTTAACACGTTTGTTTCGCATGCTGTTGAAGCTAAATCATGTATATTACAAGCATTTGAAGCTAAACTATTTGTTTCGCATGGATTCGAAGATAAGCCTTCTACTTCGCATTGATTTGAAGCTGAATCATGTGTTTGGCATGGATTTGATGCTAACTCGTTTGTTTCGCTTGCTGTTGAATGTAAATCATGTATATCACAAGTATTTGAAGCTAAACCACTTGTTTCGCATGGATTCGAAGATAAGCCTTCTACTTCGCCTTGATTTGATTCTAAATCATGTGTTTCGCATGGATTTGATGCTAACTCGTTTGTTTCGCTTGCTGTTGAATGTAAATCATGTATATCACAAGTATTTGAAGCTAAAACATTTGATTCGAATGGATTTGAAGCTAAGCCTTCTACTTCGCACTGATTTGAAGCTAAACCATTTGTTTCGCATGGATTCGAAGATAAGCCTTCAACCACGCATTGAATTGAAGCTAAATCATGTGTTTCGTATGGATTTGAAGTTAACACGTTTGTTTCGCATGCTGTTGAAGCTAAATCATGTATATTACAAGCATTTGAAGCTAAGCCATTTGTTTCGCATGGATTCGAAGATAAGCCTTCTACTTCGCATTGATTTAAAGCTAAATCAAGTGTTTGGCATTGATTTGGAGCTATCTCGATTATTTCGCCTGCATTTGAATCTGTATCACTTATACCGCAATTATCTGGAGATAAATCATTTGTTTCTCATGTATTTATATGCTATATCATGTGCTTCGCATGGATTTGAAGCTGACTCGGTTGTGTCACACTTAGTTGAAGGTAAATCTTGTATATAACAACTATTTGAAGCTAAACCATATGCTTCGCATGAATTTTAAGCTAAATCATGTGTTTCGCATGGATTTGAAGCTAAGCCTTCTACTTCGCATTGATTTGAATCTAAATCATGTGTTTTGCATGGATTTGAAGCTAACTCGTTTGTTTCGCCAGCATTTGAAGCTATATCACTTATATTCGCAAGCATTTGAATGTCAATCATTCGTTTCGCATGGATTCGAAGATAAGCCTTCTACTTCGCATTGATTTGATGCTGAATCATGTGTTTGGCATGTATTTGAATCTAACTCGTTTATTTCGCATGCAGTTGAAGCTATATCACTTATATTCGCAAGCATTTGGAGCTCAATCATTCGTTTCGCATGGATTTGAAGCTAAGCCTTCTACTTCGCATTTATTTGAAGCTAAATCATGTGGTTGCGCATGGATTGGAAGATAACACGTTTGTTTCGCATGCAGTTGAATCTATATCACTTATATTCGCAAGCATTTGAAGCTAAATAATTCGTTTGGCATGGATTGGAAGCAAGCCTTCTACTTTGCATTGATTTGAAGTCAAATCATGTGTTACGCTTGGATTTGAAGCTCACTCGTTTGTTTCGCCTGCATTTGAAGATATATCACTTACATCGCAAGTATATGAAGCTAAATCATTCGTGTCGCATGGATTTGAAACTATTCCTTCTACTTCGCATTGATTTGAAGCTAAATCATGTGTTTCGTATGGATTTGAAGCTACCTCGTTTGTTTCGCCTGCATTTGAAGCTACATTACTTCTATTCGAAAGTATTTGATGATAAATCTTTCGTTTCGCATGGATTTGAAGCTAATCCTTCAACTTCGCATTCATTTGAAGCTAAATCATGCGTTTCGCATGGGTTTGAAGCTATATCACTTATATTCGCAAGTATTTGAAGCTAAACCATTTGTTTCGCATGGTTTTGTATCTAAGCCTTCTACTTCGCATTGATTAGAAGCTAAATCATGTGTTCCGCATGAATTTGAAGCTAACTCGTTTGTTTCGCACGCAGTTGACGCTAAATTATGTATATCACGATTATTTGAAGCTATTCCATTTGATTCGCATGGATTTGAAACTAAGCCTTCTACTTCGCATTGAGTTGAAGCTAAATCATGTGTTTCGCATGGATTCGAGGCTAACTCGTTTGATTCGCATGCAGTTGAAGCTAAATCATGTTTATCACAAGTATCTGAATCTAAACCATCTGTTTCGCATGAATATTAAGCTGAACCATGTGTTTCTCATGAATTTGAAACTATATCATGTGTTTCGCATGGATTTGAAGCTAAATCATGTGTTTCGCAGGGATTCGAAGCTAACTCGTTTGTTTCGCCTGCATTTGAAGCTAAATCATGTACATGCCAAGTATATGCAGCTAAACCATTTGATTCGCATGGATTTGAAACTAAGCCTTCTACTTCGCATTGATTTGAAGCTAAATCATGTGTTTCGCTTGGATTTGAAGATAACTCGTTCGATTCGCTTGCAGTTCAAGCTAAATCATGTGTATCACAATTATTTGAAGCTAAACCATTTGTTTCGCATGGTTTTGTATCTAAGCCTTCTACTTCGCATTGATTAGAAGCTAAATCATGTGTTCCGCATGAATTTGAAGCTAACTCGTTTGTTTCGCACGCAGTTGACGCTAAATTATGTATATCACGATTATTTGAAGCTATTCCATTTGTTTCTATACGTACTTGAAACTAAGCCTTCTACCTCGCATTGATTTGAAGGTGAATCATGTGTTTCGCTTGCATTTGAAGCTAACTCGTTTGTTTCGCATAGATTTGAAGCTAAATCATGTGTTTCGCATGGATTTGAAGCTAGCTCGTTTGTTTCGCCTGCATATGAAGCTACATTACTTCTATTCGAAAGTATTTGATGATAAATCATTCGTTTCGCATGGATTTGAAGCTAATCCTTCAACTTCGCATTCATTTGAAGCTAAATCATGCGTTTCGCATGAATTTGAAGCTATATCACTTATATTCGCAAGTATTTGAAGGTCAATCATTCGTTTCGCATGGATTTGAAGCTAATCCTTCTACTTCGGATTGTTTTGAAGCTAACTCATGTGTTTCGCATGGATTTGTAGCTAACTCGTTTGTTTCACACGCAGTTGACGCTAAATCGTGTATATCACGATTATTTGAAGCTATTCCATTTGATTCGCATGGATTTGAAACGAAGCCTTCTGCTTCGCATTGAGTTGAAGCTAAAACATGCATTTCGCATGGATTTGAAGCTAACTCGTTTTTTTCGCCTGCATTTGGAGCTATATCACTTATATTCGCAAGTATTTGAAGGTCATTCATTCGTTTCGCATGGATTTGAAGCTAATCCTTCTACTTCGCATTCATTTGAAGCTAAATCATGCGTTTCGCACGGATTTGTAGCTAACTCGTTTGATTCGCCTGCATTTCAAGCTATATCACTTATATGGCAAGTGTTTGAAGCTAAATCATTTGTGTCGCATGGGTTTGAAGCTAAGCCTTCTACTTCGGATGGATTTGAAGCTAAATCATGCGTTTCGCTTGGATTTAAAACTAACTTGTTTGTTTCGCATGCAGTTGAAACTAAATCATGTATATCACAAGTATTTGAAGCAGAACCATTTGTTTCGCATGAATATTAAGCTAAACCATGTGTTTCGAATGAATTTGAAGCTAAATCATGTGTTTCGCAGGGATTCGAAGCTAACTCGTTTGTTTCGCATGCATTTGAAGCTAAATCATGTACATGACAAGTATATGCAGCTAAACCATTTGATTCGCATGGATTTGAAACTAAGCCTTCTACTTCGCATTGATTTGAAGCTGAATCATGTGTTTCGCTTGCATTTGAAGCTAACTCGTTTGTTTCGCATAGATTTGAAGCTAAATCATGTGTTTCGCATGGATTTCAAGCTATATCACTTATATTCGCAAGTATTTGAAGTTCAATCATTCGTTTCGCATCGATTCGAAACTAATCCTTCTACTGCGGATTGTTTTGAAGCTAAATCATGTGTTTCGCATGGATTTGTAGCTAAGTCGTTTGATACGCCTGCATTTGAAGCTATATCACTTATATGGCAAGTGTTTGAAGCTAAATCATTTGTGTCGCATGGGTTTGAAGCTAAGCCTTCTACTTCGGATGTATTTGAAGCTAATTCATGCGTTTCGCTTGGAGTTAAAACTAACTTGTTTGTTTCGCATGCAGTTGAAACTAAATCATGTATATCACAAGTATTTGAAGCAAAACCATTTGTTTCGCATGAATATTAAGCTGAACCATGTGTTTCGATTGAATTTGAAGCTAAATCATGTGTTTCGCTTGGATTTGAAGCTAACTCGATTGTTTCACATGCAGTTGAATCTAAATCTTGTATATCACAAGTATTTGAAGCTGGGCCACTTGTTTCGCATGGATTCGAAGATAAGCCTTCTACTTCGCATTGATTTGATGCTAAATCACGTGTTTCGTTTGTATTTGAGGCTAAATCGTTTGTTTCGCTTGCTGTTGAATGTAAATCATGTATATCACAAGTATTTGAAGCTAAAACATTTGATTCGCATGGATTTGAAGCTAAGCCTTCTACTTCGCACTGATTTGAAGCTAAACCATTTGTTTCGCATGGATTCGAAGATAAGCCTTCAACCTCGCATTGAATTGAAGCTAAATCATGTGTTTCGTATGGATTTGAAGTTAACACGTTTGTTTCGCATGCTGTTGAAGCTAAATCGTGTATATTACAAGCATTTGAAGCTAAACCATTTGTTTCGCATGGATTTGAAGCTAAGCCTTCTACTTCGCATTGATTTGAATCTAAATCATGTGTTTTGCATGGATTTGAAGCTAACTCGTTTGTTTCGCCAGCATTTGAAGCTATATCACTTATATTCGCAAGCATTTGAATGTCAATCATTCGTTTCGCATGGATTTGAAGCTAAGCCTTCTACTTCGCATTGATTTGAGGCTAAATCATGTGCTTTGCATGGATTTGCAGCTAACTCGTTTGTTTCGCATGCAGTTGAAACTAAATCATGTATATCACAATCATTTGAAGCTAACCCATTTGATTCGCATGGATTCGAAGATAAGCCTTCTACTTCGCATTGATTTGAATCTAAATCATGTGTTTTGCATGGATTTGAAGCTAACTCGTTTGTTTCGCCAGCATTTGAAGCTATATCACTTATATTCGCAAGCATTTGAATGTCAATCATTCGTTTCGCATGGATTTGAAGCTAAGCCTTCCACTTCGCATTGATTTGAGGCTAAATCATGTGCTTTGCATGGATTTGCAGCTAACTCGTTGGTTTCGCATGCAGTTGAAGCTAAATCATGTATATCACAAGTATTTGAAGCTAAACCACTTGTTTTGCATGGATTCGAAGATAAGCGTTCTACTTCGCCTTGATTTGATGCTAAATCATGTGTTTCGCATGGATTTGATGCTAACTCGTTTGTTTCGCTTGCTGTTGAATGTAAATCATGTATATCACAAGTATTTGAAGCTAAAACATTTGATTCGCATGGATTTGAAGCTAAGCCTTCTACTTCGCACTGATTTGAAGCTAAACCATTTGTTTCGCATGGATTCGAAGATAAGCCTTCAACCTCGCATTGAATTGAAGCTAAATCATGTGTTTCGTATGGATTTGAAGTTAACACGTTTGTTTCGCATGCTGTTGAAGCTAAATCGTGTATATTACAAGCATTTGAAGCTAAACCATTTGTTTCGCATGGATTTGAAGCTAAGCCTTCTACTTCGCATTGATTTGAATCTAAATCATGTGTTTTGCATGGATTTGAAGCTAACTCGTTTGTTTCGCCAGCATTTGAAGCTATATCACTTATATTCGCAAGCATTTGAATGTCAATCATTCGTTTCGCATGGATTTGAAGCTAAGCCTTCTACTTCGCATTGATTTGAGGCTAAATCATGTGCTTTGCATGGATTTGCAGCTAACTCGTTTGTTTCGCTTGCTGTTGAATGTAAATCATGTATATCACAAGTATTAGAAGTTAAAACATTTGATTCGCATGGATTTGAAGCTAAGCCTTCTACTTCGCACTGATTTGAAGCTAAACCATTTGTTTCGCATGGATTCGAAGATAAGCCTTCAACCTCGCATTGAATTGAAGCTAAATCATGTGTTTCGTATGGATTTGAAGTTAACACGTTTGTTTCGCATGCTGTTGAAGCTAAATCGTGTATATTACAAGCATTTGAAGCTAAACCATTTGTTTCGCATGGATTCGAAGATAAGCCTTCTACTTCGCATTGATTTAAAGCTAAATCAAGTGTTTGGCATTGATTTGGAGCTATCTCGATTATTTCGCCTGCATTTGAATCTGTATCACTTATACCGCAATTATCTGGAGATAAATCATTTGTTTCTCATGTATTTATATGCTATATCATGTGTTTCGCATGGATTTGAAGCTGACTCGGTTGTGTCGCACTTAGTTGAAGGTAAATCTTGTATATAACAAGTATTTGAAGCTAAACCATATGCTTCGCATGAATTTTAAGCTAAATCGTGTGTTTCGCATGGATTTGAAGCTAAGCCTTCTACTTCGCATTGATTTGAATCTAAATCATGTGTTTTGCATGGATTTGAAGCTAACTCGTTTGTTTCGCCAGCATTTGAAGCTATATCACTTATATTCGCAAGCATTTGAATGTCAATCATACGTTTCGCATGGATTTGAAGATAAGCCTTCTACTTCGCATTGATTTGAGGCTAAATCATGTGCTTTGCATGGATTTGCAGCTAACTCGATGGTTTCGCTTGCAGTTGAAGCTAAATCATGTATATCACAAGTATTTGAAGCTAAACCACTTGTTTCGCATGGATTCGAAGATAAGCCTTCTACTTCGCCTTGATTTGATGCTAAATCATGTGTTTCGCATGGATTTGATGCTAACTCGTTTGTTTCGCTTGCTGTTGAATGTAAATCATGTATATCACAAGTATTTGAAGCTAAAACATTTGATTCGAATGGATTTGAAGCTAAGCCTTCTACTTCGCACTGATTTGAAGCTAAACCATTTGTTTCGCATGGATTCGAAGATAAGCCTTCAACCACGCATTGAATTGAAGCTAAATCATGTGTTTCGTATGGATTTGAAGTTAACACGTTTGTTTCGCATGCTGTTGAAGCTAAATCATGTATATTACAAGCATTTGAAGCTAAACCATTTGTTTCGCATGGATTCGAAGATAAGCCTTCTACTTCGCATTGATTTAAAGCTAAATCAAGTGTTTGGCATTGATTTGGAGCTATCTCGATTATTTCGCCTGCATTTGAATCTGTATCACTTATACCGCAATTATCTGGAGATAAATCATTTGTTTCTCATGTATTTATATGCTATATCATGTGTTTCGCATGGATTTGAAGCTGACTCGGTTGTGTCACACTTAGTTGAAGGTAAATCTTGTATATAACAAGTATTTGAAGCTAAACCATATGCTTCGCATGAATTTTAAGCTAAATCATGTGTTTCGCATGGATTTGAAGCTAAGCCTTCTACTTCGCATTGATTTGAATCTAAATCATGTGTTTTGCATGGATTTGAAGCTAACTCGTTTGTTTCGCCAGCATTTGAAGCTATATCACTTATATTCGCAAGCATTTGAATGTCAATCATTCGTTTCGCATGGATTTGAAGCTAAGCCTTCTACTTCGCATTGATTTGAGGCTAAATCATGTGCTTTGCATGGATTTGCAGCTAACTCGTTGGTTTCGCATGCAGTTGAAGCTAAATCATGTATATCACAAGTATTTGAAGCTAAACCACTTGTTTCGCATGGATTCGAAGATAAGCCTTCTACTTCGCCTTGATTTGATGCTAAATCATGTGTTTCGCATGGATTTGATGCTAACTCGTTTGTTTCACTTGCTGTTGAATGTAAATCATGTATATCACAAGTATTTGAAGCTAGAACATTTGATTCGAATGGATTTGAAGCTAAGCCTTCTACTTCGCACTGATTTGAAGCTAAACCATTTGTTTCGCATGGATTCGAAGATAAGCCTTCAACCACGCATTGAATTGAAGCTAAATCATGTGTTTCGTATGGATTTGAAGTTAACACGTTCGTTTCGCATGCTGTTGAAGCTAAATCATGTATATTACAAGCATTTGAAGCTAAACCATTTGTTTCGCATGGATTCGAAGATAAGCCTTCTACTTCGCATTGATTTGAAGCTGAATCATGTGTTTGGCATGGATTTGATGCTAACTCGTTTGTTTCGCTTGCTGTTGAATGTAAATCATGTATATCACAAGTATTTGAAGCTAAACCACTTGTTTCGCATGGATTCGAAGATAAGCCTTCTACTTCGCCTTGATTTGATGCTAAATCATGTGTTTCGCATGGATTTGATGCTAACTCGTTTGTTTCGCTTGCTGTTGAATGTAAATCATGTATATCACAAGTATTTGAAGCTAAAACATTTGATTCGAATGGATTTGAAGCTAAGCCTTCTACTTCGCACTGATTAGAAGCTAAACCATTTGTTTCGCATGGATTCGAAGATAAGCCTTCAACCACGCATTGAATTGAAGCTAAATCATGTGTTTCGTATGGATTTGAAGTTAACACGTTTGTTTCGCATGCTGTTGAAGCTAAATCATGTATATTACAAGCATTTGAAGCTAAACTATTTGTTTCGCATGGATTCGAAGATAAGCCTTCTACTTCGCATTGATTTGAAGCTGAATCATGTGTTTGGCATGGATTTGATGCTAACTCGTTTGTTTCGCTTGCTGTTGAATGTAAATCATGTATATCACAAGTATTTGAAGCTAAACCACTTGTTTCGCATGGATTCGAAGATAAGCCTTCTACTTCGCCTTGATTTGATTCTAAATCATGTGTTTCGCATGGATTTGATGCTAACTCGTTTGTTTCGCTTGCTGTTGAATGTAAATCATGTATATCACAAGTATTTGAAGCTAAAACATTTGATTCGAATGGATTTGAAGCTAAGCCTTCTACTTCGCACTGATTTGAAGCTAAACCATTTGTTTCGCATGGATTCGAAGATAAGCCTTCAACCACGCATTGAATTGAAGCTAAATCATGTGTTTCGTATGGATTTGAAGTTAACACGTTTGTTTCGCATGCTGTTGAAGCTAAATCATGTATATTACAAGCATTTGAAGCTAAGCCATTTGTTTCGCATGGATTCGAAGATAAGCCTTCTACTTCGCATTGATTTAAAGCTAAATCAAGTGTTTGGCATTGATTTGGAGCTATCTCGATTATTTCGCCTGCATTTGAATCTGTATCACTTATACCGCAATTATCTGGAGATAAATCATTTGTTTCTCATGTATTTATATGCTATATCATGTGCTTCGCATGGATTTGAAGCTGACTCGGTTGTGTCACACTTAGTTGAAGGTAAATCTTGTATATAACAACTATTTGAAGCTAAACCATATGCTTCGCATGAATTTTAAGCTAAATCATGTGTTTCGCATGGATTTGAAGCTAAGCCTTCTACTTCGCATTGATTTGAATCTAAATCATGTGTTTTGCATGGATTTGAAGCTAACTCGTTTGTTTCGCCAGCATTTGAAGCTATATCACTTATATTCGCAAGCATTTGAATGTCAATCATTCGTTTCGCATGGATTCGAAGATAAGCCTTCTACTTCGCATTGATTTGATGCTGAATCATGTGTTTGGCATGTATTTGAATCTAACTCGTTTATTTCGCATGCAGTTGAAGCTATATCACTTATATTCGCAAGCATTTGGAGCTCAATCATTCGTTTCGCATGGATTTGAAGCTAAGCCTTCTACTTCGCATTTATTTGAAGCTAAATCATGTGGTTGCGCATGGATTGGAAGATAACACGTTTGTTTCGCATGCAGTTGAATCTATATCACTTATATTCGCAAGCATTTGAAGCTAAATAATTCGTTTGGCATGGATTGGAAGCAAGCCTTCTACTTTGCATTGATTTGAAGTCAAATCATGTGTTACGCTTGGATTTGAAGCTCACTCGTTTGTTTCGCCTGCATTTGAAGATATATCACTTACATCGCAAGTATATGAAGCTAAATCATTCGTGTCGCATGGATTTGAAACTATTCCTTCTACTTCGCATTGATTTGAAGCTAAATCATGTGTTTCGTATGGATTTGAAGCTACCTCGTTTGTTTCGCCTGCATTTGAAGCTACATTACTTCTATTCGAAAGTATTTGATGATAAATCTTTCGTTTCGCATGGATTTGAAGCTAATCCTTCAACTTCGCATTCATTTGAAGCTAAATCATGCGTTTCGCATGGGTTTGAAGCTATATCACTTATATTCGCAAGTATTTGAAGCTAAACCATTTGTTTCGCATGGTTTTGTATCTAAGCCTTCTACTTCGCATTGATTAGAAGCTAAATCATGTGTTCCGCATGAATTTGAAGCTAACTCGTTTGTTTCGCACGCAGTTGACGCTAAATTATGTATATCACGATTATTTGAAGCTATTCCATTTGATTCGCATGGATTTGAAACTAAGCCTTCTACTTCGCATTGAGTTGAAGCTAAATCATGTGTTTCGCATGGATTCGAGGCTAACTCGTTTGATTCGCATGCAGTTGAAGCTAAATCATGTTTATCACAAGTATCTGAATCTAAACCATCTGTTTCGCATGAATATTAAGCTGAACCATGTGTTTCTCATGAATTTGAAACTATATCATGTGTTTCGCATGGATTTGAAGCTAAATCATGTGTTTCGCAGGGATTCGAAGCTAACTCGTTTGTTTCGCCTGCATTTGAAGCTAAATCATGTACATGCCAAGTATATGCAGCTAAACCATTTGATTCGCATGGATTTGAAACTAAGCCTTCTACTTCGCATTGATTTGAAGCTAAATCATGTGTTTCGCTTGGATTTGAAGATAACTCGTTCGATTCGCTTGCAGTTCAAGCTAAATCATGTGTATCACAATTATTTGAAGCTAAACCATTTGTTTCGCATGGTTTTGTATCTAAGCCTTCTACTTCGCATTGATTAGAAGCTAAATCATGTGTTCCGCATGAATTTGAAGCTAACTCGTTTGTTTCGCACGCAGTTGACGCTAAATTATGTATATCACGATTATTTGAAGCTATTCCATTTGTTTCTATACGTACTTGAAACTAAGCCTTCTACCTCGCATTGATTTGAAGCTGAATCATGTGTTTCGCTTGCATTTGAAGCTAACTCGTTTGTTTCGCATAGATTTGAAGCTAAATCATGTGTTTCGCATGGATTTGAAGCTAGCTCGTTTGTTTCGCCTGCATATGAAGCTACATTACTTCTATTCGAAAGTATTTGATGATAAATCATTCGTTTCGCATGGATTTGAAGCTAATCCTTCAACTTCGCATTCATTTGAAGCTAAATCATGCGTTTCGCATGAATTTGAAGCTATATCACTTATATTCGCAAGTATTTGAAGGTCAATCATTCGTTTCGCATGGATTTGAAGCTAATCCTTCTACTTCGGATTGTTTTGAAGCTAACTCATGTGTTTCGCATGGATTTGTAGCTAACTCGTTTGTTTCACACGCAGTTGACGCTAAATCGTGTATATCACGATTATTTGAAGCTATTCCATTTGATTCGCATGGATTTGAAACGAAGCCTTCTGCTTCGCATTGAGTTGAAGCTAAAACATGCATTTCGCATGGATTTGAAGCTAACTCGTTTTTTTCGCCTGCATTTGGAGCTATATCACTTATATTCGCAAGTATTTGAAGGTCATTCATTCGTTTCGCATGGATTTGAAGCTAATCCTTCTACTTCGCATTCATTTGAAGCTAAATCATGCGTTTCGCACGGATTTGTAGCTAACTCGTTTGATTCGCCTGCATTTCAAGCTATATCACTTATATGGCAAGTGTTTGAAGCTAAATCATTTGTGTCGCATGGGTTTGAAGCTAAGCCTTCTACTTCGGATGGATTTGAAGCTAAATCATGCGTTTCGCTTGGATTTAAAACTAACTTGTTTGTTTCGCATGCAGTTGAAACTAAATCATGTATATCACAAGTATTTGAAGCAGAACCATTTGTTTCGCATGAATATTAAGCTAAACCATGTGTTTCGAATGAATTTGAAGCTAAATCATGTGTTTCGCAGGGATTCGAAGCTAACTCGTTTGTTTCGCATGCATTTGAAGCTAAATCATGTACATGACAAGTATATGCAGCTAAACCATTTGATTCGCATGGATTTGAAACTAAGCCTTCTACTTCGCATTGATTTGAAGCTGAATCATGTGTTTCGCTTGCATTTGAAGCTAACTCGTTTGTTTCGCATAGATTTGAAGCTAAATCATGTGTTTCGCATGGATTTCAAGCTATATCACTTATATTCGCAAGTATTTGAAGTTCAATCATTCGTTTCGCATCGATTCGAAACTAATCCTTCTACTGCGGATTGTTTTGAAGCTAAATCATGTGTTTCGCATGGATTTGTAGCTAAGTCGTTTGATACGCCTGCATTTGAAGCTATATCACTTATATGGCAAGTGTTTGAAGCTAAATCATTTGTGTCGCATGGGTTTGAAGCTAAGCCTTCTACTTCGGATGTATTTGAAGCTAATTCATGCGTTTCGCTTGGAGTTAAAACTAACTTGTTTGTTTCGCATGCAGTTGAAACTAAATCATGTATATCACAAGTATTTGAAGCAAAACCATTTGTTTCGCATGAATATTAAGCTGAACCATGTGTTTCGATTGAATTTGAAGCTAAATCATGTGTTTCGCTTGGATTTGAAGCTAACTCGATTGTTTCACATGCAGTTGAATCTAAATCTTGTATATCACAAGTATTTGAAGCTGGGCCACTTGTTTCGCATGGATTCGAAGATAAGCCTTCTACTTCGCATTGATTTGATGCTAAATCACGTGTTTCGTTTGTATTTGAGGCTAAATCGTTTGTTTCGCTTGCTGTTGAATGTAAATCATGTATATCACAAGTATTTGAAGCTAAAACATTTGATTCGCATGGATTTGAAGCTAAGCCTTCTACTTCGCACTGATTTGAAGCTAAACCATTTGTTTCGCATGGATTCGAAGATAAGCCTTCAACCTCGCATTGAATTGAAGCTAAATCATGTGTTTCGTATGGATTTGAAGTTAACACGTTTGTTTCGCATGCTGTTGAAGCTAAATCGTGTATATTACAAGCATTTGAAGCTAAACCATTTGTTTCGCATGGATTTGAAGCTAAGCCTTCTACTTCGCATTGATTTGAATCTAAATCATGTGTTTTGCATGGATTTGAAGCTAACTCGTTTGTTTCGCCAGCATTTGAAGCTATATCACTTATATTCGCAAGCATTTGAATGTCAATCATTCGTTTCGCATGGATTTGAAGCTAAGCCTTCTACTTCGCATTGATTTGAGGCTAAATCATGTGCTTTGCATGGATTTGCAGCTAACTCGTTTGTTTCGCATGCAGTTGAAACTAAATCATGTATATCACAATCATTTGAAGCTAACCCATTTGATTCGCATGGATTCGAAGATAAGCCTTCTACTTCGCATTGATTTGAATCTAAATCATGTGTTTTGCATGGATTTGAAGCTAACTCGTTTGTTTCGCCAGCATTTGAAGCTATATCACTTATATTCGCAAGCATTTGAATGTCAATCATTCGTTTCGCATGGATTTGAAGCTAAGCCTTCCACTTCGCATTGATTTGAGGCTAAATCATGTGCTTTGCATGGATTTGCAGCTAACTCGTTGGTTTCGCATGCAGTTGAAGCTAAATCATGTATATCACAAGTATTTGAAGCTAAACCACTTGTTTTGCATGGATTCGAAGATAAGCGTTCTACTTCGCCTTGATTTGATGCTAAATCATGTGTTTCGCATGGATTTGATGCTAACTCGTTTGTTTCGCTTGCTGTTGAATGTAAATCATGTATATCACAAGTATTTGAAGCTAAAACATTTGATTCGCATGGATTTGAAGCTAAGCCTTCTACTTCGCACTGATTTGAAGCTAAACCATTTGTTTCGCATGGATTCGAAGATAAGCCTTCAACCTCGCATTGAATTGAAGCTAAATCATGTGTTTCGTATGGATTTGATGTTAACACGTTTGTTTCGCATGCTGTTGAAGCTAAATCGTGTATATTACAAGCATTTGAAGCTAAACCATTTGTTTCGCATGGATTTGAAGCTAAGCCTTCTACTTCGCATTGATTTGAATCTAAATCATGTGTTTTGCATGGATTTGAAGCTAACTCGTTTGTTTCGCCAGCATTTGAAGCTATATCACTTATATTCGCAAGCATTTGAATGTCAATCATTCGTTTCGCATGGATTTGAAGCTAAGCCTTCTACTTCGCATTGATTTGAGGCTAAATCATGTGCTTTGCATGGATTTGCAGCTAACTCGTTTGTTTCGCTTGCTGTTGAATGTAAATCATGTATATCACAAGTATTAGAAGTTAAAACATTTGATTCGCATGGATTTGAAGCTAAGCCTTCTACTTCGCACTGATTTGAAGCTAAACCATTTGTTTCGCATGGATTCGAAGATAAGCCTTCAACCTCGCATTGAATTGAAGCTAAATCATGTGTTTCGTATGGATTTGAAGTTAACACGTTTGTTTCGCATGCTGTTGAAGCTAAATCGTGTATATTACAAGCATTTGAAGCTAAACCATTTGTTTCGCATGGCTTCGAAGATAAGCCTTCTACTTCGCATTGATTTGATGCTAAATCACGTGTTTCGTTTGTATTTGAGGCTAAATCGTTTGTTTCGCATGCTGTTGAATGTAAATCATGTATATCACAAGTATTTGAAGGTAAACCATTTGTTTCGCATGGATTCGAAGATAATCCTTCTACTTCGCATTGATTTAAAGCAAAATCATGTGTTTCGCATGGATTTGAAGCTAAACAATCTGTTTCGAGCGGATTCTGAGATCAGCCTTCTACATCCCATTAATTTGAAGCTAAATCATGTGATTCGCTTGGATTTGAAGCTAACTCGTCTGTTTTGCATGCAGTTGAAGCTATATCATGTATATCACAGGTATTTGAAGCTAAACAATTAGTTTCGCATTTATTCGAAGATAAGCCTTCTACTTCGCATTGATTAGAAGCTACATCATGTGTTCCGCATGAATTTGAAGCTAACTCGTTTGTTTCGCACGCAGTTGACGCTAAATTATGTATATCACGATTATTTGAAGCTATTCCATTGGATTCGCATGGATTTGAAACTAAGCCTTCTACTTCGCATTGAGTTGAAGCTAAATCATGCATTTCGCATGGATTTGAAGCTAACTCGTTTGCTTCGTCTGCATTTGAAGCTATATCACTTATATTCGCAAGCATTTGGAGCTCAATCATTCGTTTCGCATGGATTTGAAGCTAAGCCTTCTACTTCGCATTTATTTGAAGCTAAATCATGTGGTTGCGCATGGATTTGAAGATAACTCGTTTGCTTCCTCTGCATTTGAAGCTATATCACTTATATTCGCAAGCATTTGGAGCTCAATCATTCGTTTCGCATGGATTTGATGCTAAGCCTTCTACTTCGCATTTATTTGAAGCTAAATCATGTGGTTGCGCATGGATTTGAAGATAACACGTTTGTTTCGCATGCAGTTGAAGCTATATCACTTATATTCGCAAGTATTTGAAGCCAAATCATTCGGTTCGCATGGATTTGAAGCTATGCCTTCTACTTCGCATTGATTTGAAGTTAAATCATGCGTTTCGCATGGATTTGAAGCTAACTCGTTTGCTTAGCATGCAGTTGAATCTATATCACTTATATTCGCAAGCATTTGAAGCTAAATAATTCGTTTGGTATGGTTTGGAAGCTAAGCCTTCTACTTTGCATTGATTTGAAGTCAAATCATGTGTTACGCTTGGATTTAAAGCTCACTCGTTTGTTTCGCCAGCATTTGAAGCTATATCACTTATATTCGCAAGCATTTGAATGTCAATCATTCGTTTCGCATGGATTTGAAGCTAAGCCTTCCACTTCGCATTGATTTGAGGCTAAATCATGTGCTTTGCATGGATTTGCAGCTAACTCGTTGGTTTCGCATGCAGTTGAAGCTAAATCATGTATATCACAAGTATTTGAAGCTAAACCACTTGTTTTGCATGGACTCGAAGATAAGCGTTCTACTTCGCCTTGATTTGATGCTAAATCATGTTTCGCATGGATTTGATGCTAACTCGTTTGTTTCGCTTGCTGTTGAATGTAAATCATGTATATCACAAGTATTTGAAGCTAAAACATTTGATTCGCATGGATTTGAAGCTAAGCCTTCTACTTCGCACTGATTTGAAGCTAAACCATTTGTTTCGCATGGATTCGAATATAAGCCTTCTACTTCGCATTGATTTAAAGCAAAATCATGTGTTTCGCTTGTATTTGAAGCTAACTCATTCATTTCGCCTGCATTTGAGGCTAAACCATGTATATCACAATTATTTGAAGCTAAACCATTTGTTTCCGCATGGATTCGATGATCAGACTTCTGTATCGCATTGATTTGAAGCTAAATCATGTGTTTCGCATGGATTTGAAGCTTACTCGTTTGTTTTGCATGCAGTTGAAGCTAAATCATGTATATCACAAGTGTTTGAAGCTAACCCGTTTGATTCGCATGGATTTGATGATAAGCCATCTACTTCGCATTGAATTAAAGCTAAATCATGTGTTTCGCTTGAACTTGAAGCTAACTCGTTTGTTTCGCATGCAGCTGAAGCTAAATCGTGTATATCACAAGTATTTACAGCTAAACCATTTGATTCGCATGGATTTGAAACTAAGCCTTCCACTTCCCATTGATTTGAAGCTAAATCATGTGACTCGCATGGATTTGAACCTCACTCGTTCGTTTCGCCTGCATTTGAAACTAAATCATGTATATCACAAGTATTTGAAGCTATACCGTTTGTTTCGCCTGGATTTGAAGATAAACCTTCTACTTCGCATTGATATGAAGCTAACTCGATTGTTTCGCCTGCACTTGAAGCTATATCACTTATATCGCTATTATATGAAGATAAATCATTTGTTTCTCATGTATTTGTAGCTAAGCCTTCTACATCGCATTGATTTGAAGCTAAATCGTGCGTTTCGCATGGATTTTAAGCTAACCCGTTTGTTTTGCCTGCATTTCAAGCTATATCACTTATATCGCAATTATCCGAAAATAAATCATTTGTTTCTCATGTATTTATATGCTATATCATGTGTTTCGCATGGATTTGAAGCTAAGCCTTCTACTTCGCATTGATTTGAATCTAAATCATGTGTTTTGCATGGATTTGAAGCTAACTCGTTTGTTTCGCCAGCATTTGAAGCTATATCACTTATATTCGCAAGCATTTGAATGTCAATCATTCGTTTCGCATGGATTTGAAGCTAAGCCTTCTACTTCGCATTGATTTGAGGCTAAATCATGTGCTTTGCATGGATTTGCAGCTAACTCGTTTGTTTCGCTTGCTGTTGAATCTAAATCATGTATATCACAAGTATTTGAAGCTAAAACATTTGATTCGCATGGATTTGAAGCTAAGCCTTCTACTTCGCACTGATTTGAAGCTAAACCAATTGTTTCGCATGGATTCGAAGATAAGCCTTCAACCTCGCATTGAATTGAAGCTAAATCATGTGTTTCGTATGGATCTGAAGTTAACACGTTTGTTTCGCATGCTGTTGAAGCTAAATCGTGTATATTACAAGCATTTGAAGCTAAACCATTTGTTTCGCATGGATTCGAAGATAAGCCTTCTACTTCGCATTGATTTGATGCTAAATCACGTGTTTCGTTTGTATTTGAGGCTAAATCGTTTGTTTCGCATGCTGTTGAATGTAAATCATGTATATCACAAGTATTTGAAGGTAAACCATTTGTTTCGCATGGATTCGAAGATAATCCTTCTACTTCGCATTGATTTAAAGCAAAATCATGTGTTTCGCATGGATTTGAAGCTAAACAATCTGTTTCGAGTGGATTCTGAGATCAGCCTTCTACATCCCATTGATTTGAAGCTAAATCATGTGATTCGCTTGGATTTGAAGCTAACTCGTCTGTTTCGCATGCAGTTGAAGCTATATCATGTATATCACAAGTATTTGAAGCTAAAACATTTCATTCGCATGGATTCGAAGATCAGCCTTCTGCTTCGCATTGATTTGAAGCTAAATCATGTGTTTAGCATTGATTTGAAGCTAACTCGTTTGTTTCGCATGCAGTTGAAACTAAATCATGTATATCACAATCATTTGAAGCTAAACCATTTGATTCGCATGGATTCGAAGATAAGCCTTCTACTTCGCATTGATTTGATGCTAAATCATGTGTTTCGCTTGGATTTCAAGCTAACTCGTTTGTTTCGCATGCAATTGAAGCTAAATAATGTATCAAACAAGTATTTGAAGCTAAACAAATTGTTTCGCATGGATTCGAGGCTAACTCGTTTGATTCGCATGCAGTTGTAGCTAAATCATGTTTATCACAAGTATCTGAATCTAAACCAACTGTTTCGCATGAATATTTAGCTGAACCACGTGTTTCTCATGAATTTGAATCTATATCATGTGTTTCGCATGGATTTGAAGCTAACTCGTTTGTTTCCCATGCAGTTGAAGATAAATCATGTATATCACAAGTATTTGAAGCTAAAACATTTCATTCGCATGGATTCGAAGATCAGCCTTCTGCTTCGCATTGATTTGAAGCTAAATCATGTGTTTAGCATTGATTTGAAGCTAACTCGTTTGTTTCGCATGCAGTTGAAACTAAATCATGTATATCACAATCATTTGAAGCTAACCCATTTGATTCGCATGGATTCGAAGATAAGCCTTCTACTTCGCATTGATTTGCATCTAAATCATGTGTTTTGCATGGATTTGAAGCTAACTCGTTTGTTTCGCCAGCATTTGAAGCTATATCACTTATATTCGCAAGCATTTAAATGTCAATCATTCGTTTCGCATGGATTTGAAGCTAAGCCTTCCACTTCGCATTGATTTGAGGCTAAATCATGTGCTTTGCATGGATTTGCAGCTAACTCGTTGGTTTCGCATGCAGTTGAAGCTAAATCATGTATATCACAAGTATTTGAAGCTAAACCACTTGTTTTGCATGGATTCGAAGATAAGCGTTCTACTTCGCCTTGATTTGATGCTAAATCATGTGTTTCGCATGGATTTGATGCTAACTCGTTTGTTTCGCTTGCTGTTGAATGTAAATCATGTATATCACAAGTATTTGAAGCTAAAACATTTGATTCGCATGGATTTGAAGCTAAGCCTTCTACTTCGCACTGATTTGAAGCTAAACCATTTGTTTCGCATGGATTCGAAGATAAGCCTTCAACCTCGCATTGAATTGAAGCTAAATCATGTGTTTCGTATGGATTTGAAGTTAACACGTTTGTTTCGCATGCTGTTGAAGCTAAATCGTGTATATTACAAGCATTTGAAGCTAAACCATTTGTTTCGCATGGATTTGAAGCTAAGCCTTCTACTTCGCATTGATTTGAATCTAAATCATGTGTTTTGCATGGATTTGAAGCTAACTCGTTTGTTTCGCCAGCATTTGAAGCTATATCACTTATATTCGCAAGCATTTGAATGTCAATCATTCGTTTCGCATGGATTTGAAGCTAAGCCTTCTACTTCGCATTGATTTGAGGCTAAATCATGTGCTTTGCATGGATTTGCAGCTAACTCGTTTGTTTCGCATGCAGTTGAAACTAAATCATGTATATCACAATCATTTGAAGCTAACCCATTTGATTCGCATGGATTTGAAGCTAAGCCTTCTACTTCGCACTGATTTGAAGCTAAACCATTTGTTTCGCATGGATTCGAAGATAAGCCTTCAACCTCGCATTGAATTGAAGCTAAATCATGTGTTTCGTATGGATCTGAAGTTAACACGTTTGTTTCGCATGCAGTTGAAGCTAAATCATGTATATCACAAGTATTTGAAGCTAAACCACTTGTTTTGCATGGACTCGAAGATAAGCGTTCTACTTCGCCTTGATTTGATGCTAAATCATGTTTCGCATGGATTTGATGCTAACTCGTTTGTTTCGCTTGCTGTTGAATGTAAATCATGTATATCACAAGTATTTGAAGCTAAAACATTTGATTCGCATGGATTTGAAGCTAAGCCTTCTACTTCGCACTGATTTGAAGCTAAACCATTTGTTTCGCATGGATTCGAAGATAAGCCTTCAACCTCGCATTGAATTGAAGCTAAATCATGTGTTTCGTATGGATTTGAAGTTAACACGTTTGTTTCGCATGCTGTTGAAGCTAAATCGTGTATATTACAAGCATTTGAAGCTAAACCATTTGTTTCGCATCGATTCGAAGATAAGCCTTCTACTTCGCATTGATTTGATGCTAAATCACGTGTTTCGTTTGTATTTGAGGCTAAATCGTTTGTTTCGCATGCTGTTGAATGTAAATCATGTATATCACAAGTATTTGAAGGTAAACCATTTGTTTCGCATGGATTCGAAGATAAGCCTTCTACTTCGCATTGATTTAAAGCAAAATCATGTGTTTCGCTTGTATTTGAAGCTAACTCATTCAATTCGCCTGCATTTGAGGCTAAACCATGTATATCACAATTATTTGAAACTAAACCATTTGTTTCCGCATGGATTCGATGATCAGACTTCTGTATCGCATTGATTTGAAGCTAAATCATGTGTTTCGCATGGATTTGAAGCTTACTCGTTTGTTTTGCATGCAGTTGAAGCTAAATCATGTATATCACAAGTGTTTGAAGCTAACCCGTTTGATTCGCATGGATTTGATGATAAGCCATCTACTTCGCATTGAATTAAAGCTAAATCATGTGTTTCGCTTGAACTTGAAGCTAACTCGTTTGTTTCGCATGCAGCTGAAGCTAAATCGTGTATATCACAAGTATTTACAGCTAAACCATTTGATTCGCATGGATTTGAAACTAAGCCTTCCACTTCCCATTGATTTGAAGCTAAATCATGTGACTCGCATGGATTTGAACCTCACTCGTTCGTTTCGCCTGCATTTGAAACTAAATCATGTATATCACAAGTATTTGAAGCTATACCGTTTGTTTCGCCTGGATTTGAAGATAAACCTTCTACTTCGCATTGATATGAAGCTAACTCGATTGTTTCGCCTGCACTTGAAGCTATATCACTTATATCGCTATTATATGAAGATAAATCATTTGTTTCTCATGTATTTGTAGCTAAGCCTTCTACATCGCATTGATTTGAAGCTAAATCATGCGTTTCGCATGGATTTTAAGCTAACCCGTTTGTTTTGCCTGCATTTCAAGCTATATCACTTATATCGCAATTATCCGAAAATAAATCATTTGTTTCTCATGTATTTATATGCTATATCATGTGTTTCGCATGGATTTGAAGCTAAGCCTTCTACTTCGCATTGATTTGAATCTAAATCATGTGTTTTGCATGGATTTGAAGCTAACTCGTTTGTTTCGCCAGCATTTGAAGCTATATCACTTATATTCGCAAGCATTTGAATGTCAATCATTCGTTTCGCATGGATTTGAAGCTAAGCCTTCTACTTCGCATTGATTTGAGGCTAAATCATGTGCTTTGCATGGATTTGCAGCTAACTCGTTTGTTTCGCTTGCTGTTGAATCTAAATCATGTATATCACAAGTATTTGAAGCTAAAACATTTGATTCGCATGGATTTGAAGCTAAGCCTTCTACTTCGCACTGATTTGAAGCTAAACCATTTGTTTCGCATGGATTCGAAGATAAGCCTTCAACCTCGCATTGAATTGAAGCTAAATCATGTGTTTCGTATGGATCTGAAGTTAACACGTTTGTTTCGCATGCTGTTGAAGCTAAATCGTGTATACTACAAGCATTTGAAGCTAAACCATTTGTTTCGCATGGATTCGAAGATAAGCCTTCTACTTCGCATTGATTTGATGCTAAATCACGTGTTTCGTTTGTATTTGAGGCTAAATCGTTTGTTTCGCATGCTGTTGAATGTAAATCATGTATATCACAAGTATTTGAAGGTAAACCATTTGTTTCGCATGGATTCGAAGATAAGCCTTCTACTTCGCATTGATTTAAAGCAAAATCATGTGTTTCGCATGGATTTGAAGCTAAACAATCTGTTTCGAGTGGATCCTGAGATCAGCCTTCTACTTCGCATTGATTTGCAGCTAAATCATGTGTTTTGCATGGATTCGAAGCTAGCTCGTTCGTTTCGCCTGCATTTGAAGCTAAATCATGTATATCACAAGTATTTGAAGCTAAACCATTTGATTCGCATGGATTTGAAACTAAGCCTTCCACTTCCCATTGATTTGAAGCTAAATCATGTGACTCGCATGGATTTGAACCTCACTCGTTCGTTTCGCCTGCATTTGAAACTAAATCATGTATATCACAAGTATTTGAAGCTATACCGTTTGTTTCGCCTGGATTTGAAGATAAACCTTCTACTTCGCATTGATATGAAGCTAACTCGATTGTTTCGCCTGCACTTGAAGCTATATTACTTATATCGCTATTATCTGAAGATAAATCATTTGTTTCTCATGTATTTGTAGCTAAGCCTTCTACATCGCATTGATTTGCAGCTAAATCATGTGTTTCGCATGGATTCGAAGCTAGCTCGTTCTTTTCGCCTGCATTTGAAGCTAAATCATGTATATCACAAGTATTTGAAGCTAAACCATTTGTTTCGCATGGATTCGGAGACCAGACTTCTGCTTCGCATTGATTTGAAGCTAAATCATGTGTTTCGCATGGATTTGAAGCTAAGCCTTCTACTTCCAATTGATTTGAAGCTAGCCATATGTTTCTCATGTGTTTGAAGCTAAGTCTTCTACTTCGCATTGATTTGATTCTAAATCATGTGTTTCGCTTGGATCTAAAGCTAACTCGTTTGTTTCGCATGCAGTTGAAACTAAATCATGTTTATCACAAGTATTTGAAGCTGAACCATTTGTTTCGCATGAATATTAGGATAAACCATGTGTTTGGAATGAATTTGAAGCTAAATGATGTGTCTCGCATAGATTTGGAGTTAACTCGTTTGTTACGCATGCAGTTGAGTATGAATCACGAATAACCCAAGTATTTGAAGCTCATCCATTTGATTCGCATAGATTTCAAAATAAGCCTTCTACTTCGCATTGATTTGAAGCGAAATCATGTGTTTCGTTTGGATTTCAAGCTAACTCGTTTGTTTCGCATGCAATTGAAGCTAAATAATGTATCAAACAAGTATTTGAAGCTAAACCATTTGTTTCGCATGGATTCGAAGATCAGCCATCTACCTCGTATTGATTTAAAGCTAAATCATGTGTTTCGCATGGATTTGAAGCTAACTCGTTTGTATCGCATGCAGTTGAAGCTAAATCATGTATATCACAATTATTTGAAGCTAAACCATTTGATTCGAATGAATTTCAAAATAAGCCTTCTACTTCGCATTGATTTGAGGCTAAATCATGTGCTTTGCATGGATTTGCAGCTAACTCGTTTGTTTCGCTTGCTGTTGAATCTAAATCATGTATATCACAAGTATTTGAAGCTAAAACATTTGATTCGCATGGATTTGAAGCTAAGCCTTCTACTTCGCACTGATTTGAAGCTAAACCATTTGTTTCGCATGGATTCGAAGATAAGCCTTCAACCT